>NC_079189.1:491574309-491739309 GCF_029499605.1 Hyla sarda
GAGGAGGCCTGGCGGGGGTCCACTGTGTCCCTGGGCCGCAGCACATCTGCCCATTACGTCTGGCAGATGTTTTTTAAATTATGAAAAGTGCCCTCTTTTTTTTACTTGAGCCCCTGCCCTTCAAAATGTCTGTGCACGTCCCTGTATATATATATATATATATATATATATATATATAATATCTAGATCAACAAGTTGATTTCATAAGTGAAAAACAGATACACTCCAAGGTATTAAAAAAAAAGGCAGCATATAGTGTGCAGACGCCAAATACTATAGTAATTAAAAACACATGTGTGCAATGCACAGGCCCACAGATAAAATTAATAAAGATTAGAATTGCTAAAGTGCTATAGTGACTAATACTGTGCAAAAATGGGCTTGGTCTGAGTTACCATGAGTTGGTATCAGGGTAAACAAATCTACATAGAGCAATAGAAAAGTGCCATGAACAAACTTGTATAAACATAGAGGGGCATTTACTAGGGGGTTTAGTCATTTTTTTCTGACTATTTTTGGCGCCAAATTGTCGCAATTGCGCCTACCCTATTTTTTGTGCGACTTTCTCTAGCAAGAGCTAGAAAGTAAAAAAAAATTTCCCGCTTAATTTACACAAGTTTTCAGTTTTTACTTGCAGTGGTCAGGTATTTATAAACTGAGACAGTCGTGTTGCGCAATAAACTGTCGCAACGGCCGTAAAAATTGACTAAATTTACTCCAGCTCCAACATGGAGCAGGCAAAACTAATGCCGCCCGGGCTCCGACATACTTTCTCCCCGCTACCCTCACTGCGCTTCCGGGACACTACAGTGATTTACATCCCCTCCCCCCCTCTCACCTGCCAGCGCCACACAACTCCCATCTGTCTGCTGTTGCAAGACTACAAGTCCCAGCATGCCCTTACAATGAGGACACGCTGGGAGTTGTAGTCTTGTAGCAGCGGGAGCTGAGCGGCGCGGGCGGGAGAAAAGGGGGGGATATCAGTGTCCCCATAAGTGAGGGTAGCGGGGAGGCCGTATGAGGAGCCTGGGCGGCTGCACTGTAATGTCAGCCCTGGCTCCTGCCCTGAGAGCCAAAAGCTTTGGCTGTCAGGGCATGCTGGGTGTTGTAGTTTTGCAACAGCTGGAGGGCCACAGTTTGCAGACCACTGGTTTGTGGTCTATAAACTGTAGTCCTCCAGCTGTTGCAAAACTAAATAGCTGAAGGGGACCGGCGAAGACGTTCACTTACCCTTCCGAGGCTCCAGCGACGATCGCTGACGGAAATCGTCGGGCGGCACTGTCGCCCGGCAGTGTCGTGCAGCGCTGGGTCCTACGGAAGCCGTTAAGTTGCCTAAGCCCTAAAACTGTTTCCCAACCAGGGTGCCTCCAGATGTTGCAAGACTACAACTCCCAGCATGCCTGGACAGCCTTTGGCTGTCCAGGCATGCTGGGAGTTGTAGTTTTGCAACATCTGGAGGCACCCTGGTTGGGAAACACTGTTTTAGGCCAGTGTTTCCCAACCAGGGTGCCTCCAGATGTTGCAAGACTACAACTCCCAGCTTGCCTAGACAGCCTTTGGCTGTCCAGGCATGCTGGGAGTTGTAGTTTTGCAACATCTGGAGGCACCCTGGTTGGGAAACACTGGCCTAAAACAGTGTTTCCCAACCAGGGTGCCTCCAGATGTTGCAAGACTACAACTCCCAGCATGCCTAGACAGCCTTTGGCTGTCCAGGCATGCTGGGAGTTGTAGTTTTGCAACATCTGGAGGAACCCTGGTTGGGAAACACTGTTTTAGGCCAGTGTTTCCCAACCAGGGTGCCTCCAGATGTTGCAAGACTACAAGCCCCAGCATGCCTAGACAGCCTTTGACTGTCCAGGCATGCTGGGAGTTGTAGTTTTGCAACATCTGGAGGCAACCTGGTTGGGAAACACTGGCCTAAAACAGTGTTTCCCAATCAGGGTACCACCAGATGTTGCAAGACTACAACTCCCAGCATGCCTAGACAGCCTTTGACTGTCCAGGCATGCTGGGAGTTGTAGTTTAGCAACATCTGGAGGCACCCTGGTTGGGAAACACTGGCCTAAAACAGTGTTTCCCAACCAGGGTGCCTCCAGATGTTGCAAAACTACAAGTCCCAGGTTGGGAAACACTGTGCCCGGCCTCCGCCCCACCTTACTGTAAGGGCATGCTGGGAGTTGTTGTTCTGCAGCTGGGGGCAGGGGACAAGCTTGTCACTTGCCCACACATCTCTTGCACCACACAACTACAACTCCCAGCATGTCCTTACTGTAAGGGCATGCTGGCAGTTGTAGTCGTGCGGGGTGGGAGATGTGTGAGCAGGTGATAATAAATGTACTAACCCATTTTTTTTTCTTCTCATTTCAGATCCGTGTATCCTGTGGACTCCTTCGGATTCGGTGGACTACTTCGATGACCAGCGTTTTTCTTTGTTTGATTTTAATAAAATGGTTAACGAGGGCTTGTGGGGGGAGTGTTTTTTGTAATAAAATTTTTTTTAAACATGTTGTGTTTTTTCCTTACTTTACTAGACAGGCTTAGTAGTGGAAGCTGTCTTATAGACGGAGTCCATTACTAAGCTGGGCTTAGCGTTAGCCACAAAAACAGCTAGCGCTAACCCCCTATTATTACCCCGGTACCCAACGCCACAGGGGTGCCGGGAAGAGCCGGTACCAACAGGCCTGGAGCGTCAAAAATGGCGCTCCTGGGCCTAGGCGGTAACAGGCTGGCGTAATTTAGGCTGGGGAGGGCCATTAACAATGGTCCCCGCCCACCCTGGTAACATCAGGCTGTTACTGTTTGGTTGGTATTTGGCTGAGAATGAAAATAGGGAGGACCCTATGCGTTTTTTTTTTAAATACATAATTAAATATAAAAAAAAACACATAGGGTCCCCCCTATTTTTATAGGGCCCAGGAGCCCAGGAGCCTGTTGGTACCGGCTCTTCCCAGCACCCCTGTGGTGTTGGGTACCGGGGTAATAATTAGGGGTTAGCGCTAGCTGTTTTTGTGGCTAACACTAAGCCCGGCTTAGTAATGGACTCCGTCTATAAGACAGCTTCCACTACTAAGCCTGTCTAGTAAAGTAAAAAAAAAAAAAAAAACACAACAGGTTTAAAAATAAATTTATTACAAAAAAACACTCCCCCACAAGCCCTTGTTAACCATTTTATTAACATCAAGCAAAGAAAAATGCTGGTCGTCGAAGTAGTCCACCGAATCCGAAGGAGTCCACAGGATACACGGATCTGTAGAAGAAGTAACAAAAAAAAAAAAAGTGTAAGTACATTTAGGGAGTAAAAAACTGCTAAAAAAATGTAATAAACACACACACACACACACTAAACACCGCTTACCATTATTCTGAGCCATGACTACAATTTAGTTATTGAATTATTTAGATGTGGTGAAAAAGCTAAAAAAAAAACTCAAAAACAAAAGATCCAGAAGGAAACCTAGCAGCCAAACGTATTAAGACAGCAGGAAAAAGGAACAGACTATTTTTTCTACTACATAAAGTAAATTTCCCACTTTTGCCTATGTGTGCCAAATTTATTAATGCCGTGCAAAAATTTAGTAAATTTGTCGCACATAGTCGAAAATGAAGTAGCAAAAAACAGGGTAAAAACCAGACTACATAGTAAAAGATTAGTAAATGCCCCTAATAGTAGTTAACATACAACCTGGTGTGTACAGCCTGGCCAGCCACCAGACCCAACGTTTCGCAAACAAGCTTCCACCCCCGTATATACACACAACCAACAATGTCCAGCCTCTGAATAAAACTTATGGCTGACTAAAGAGAAAATGGCTGCTGTTCCTCTTCCTGGGAACAGCCCCTTTTTTTTCTCAGGTTAAAAAACGCCAATAAAAATGCTAAATGCAAAACTAACATGGCGTTTTCTCACTCCCATAGACTTCTATTGGAGCAAAACGCCACCATTTTGCGAAAAAAACGCTGGTTTGAGCGACATACAGCATTTTTTTCAAAATGCCAAGGAGATGAAAAAAAACGCCAAAAAAGTGAAAAACGCCAAAAGGATTAAAAAACGCCAAACTGAAAAAACGCCAAGTGGAATTCGAAATTTGCGATTTCTCATTGATTTACAGCTAACATCTGTCCGCAGCGTTTTTTGACCAAAAAGACGTCATGCGGCAGAATTGGCGTTTTTCTGGGAGTTTTGCCCCCAAAAAAACAAGTGGAGACTTAGCCTATGGGTCTTCGTAGACGCTGCGCTAGCTAGCATCTGTGGCCAGCACCTGCATGTGGGACATGGAGATGCTGCTTTAAATTGCATCAAGTTCAGGTGCAGCCTGCAATTACTGGTGCAAGTGCTAGCTGCAGGCATGATTGCATGCAATTCACTAATGAATGCAGGCTGCGCTTGCCTGCAATTATGAGAAACGCTAGCGCTGCATGTTAGGCTTGTGTTAGACTGCCCAAGCTGCCCAATAAACAAGCGCCAATGTATTAGATTCATGTAGAATTACACTATCGGATGGCGGTTGAGGAGGACTGCCCTTTCGACAATCAACTGTTGGCCACACATCTCCTATTGCACTCGGAGATGTGCGGGCAATGGGCAATAATTTTTTAGTGGGTCAGAACGATCCAATCAGCCAACAGAAGAGTGTCATCAGCTGATCTTTGGCGCCATAACACAGGAATCCCCATTAAGAATTGACATGTCAAGGGTGTGGTTTGCCATGCAAGTGTGAGGATGTGTGTGGCCTAAGCTCCGGTCCAGCACCCCTGTAATCACTGAGACATCTGGCTGAATTTATGGGTAACCACAGAAAGAAGCTAAAGAAAGGGGCCCAGACCCGACCATCCTCCCCCCAGAGAGATCTGACAGGCTATTTAACCTGCTCTAAGCCAGGAAGGAGCGCGTCCTTACCGCCTGGCAAGATGGTGGCCTCCTCCCCTCATGTGCTGGACCGTGCTGTGCGGTCTCCCTGCTCTGACCTGGCTCCGGTTCCAGTCTCTGGCCAGCTAACGACCACCCCTGGGCTTCCGGTGCCCGCTGCCACTGCCTTTGCTACGCTGATGCTCTCGGCCTGTTCTTCTCCACGGCCGCAATCAGAGGACGCCTGGGCGCACCCCGCTGCACCTGCTGGATGTGCAGCACAGGCCTCTGCTTCCTGCTCTCCAGTGAAGTGCAGGTGAGCCAGGGATCTCCCCCCCGTCCTACAACACTCCTGCATCTTATCCTGCACCAGCCTCCCTCCAGACCGGGGTCCCCTCCTAGCATCCGCAAGCCCCGTGCTCCCCTGCTGTGAGGCGACCTGCAGCTGAATTGGAGGGGCTTCTGCTGGGCCCTTCACAGGCACCTTTGGACTGGCCCCCCATACCTGGACAGTGTCTCACTGCTAGTGGCCTTCTATGCTGTGCCCTCGCAGGGGCTCAGCTCCTCAGCTTGCTCTGGCACATCCATCCCCACAGTGGTTCTCCGGCTCCTCTGGGGACACTCCTGTCCAAAGTCCCTCCTCTCTCTCTACGGCGGGGGAGGCCTGCTGCCCCATTCTGAACTGCTCCTGTCTGATAGGTGCCCTATCATGGATGTCCCTATGCCAGGTGACCCCCTATTTAGCTTGAGGGGTACACCACCCATCTTCCGGACCCCTCCACCGGGCCCTTTTTTACCGCACCCCCCTCTGAGAGAAGCCTACGCTGCTGTTCCCTCTCCTGTAGCTGGGTCGGACCGCCCCCAATCACTCTGGCGGATTTCTTTAATTACTTCATTACCTACGAGAGAGGACTTTTCATTCATTGCTAAACAAATGGTGACGGAGTGCAAACAAAAATTCTATAAACTCTGCTCAGAGGTATGCACTTTATCATCCCGGGTGGACATGGTCGTCACTGCTCAAAACTATTCTGCTGCTTCTGGTGCAGAAGCATAGTGACCAGTTATTCATCTAAAGCAGCATGGACGACATAGAAAATCGTAACAGGGGCAACAACATTCGTCTACGTGGCCTGCCTGAAGCGGTAGGCCTTGATGAACTGTAAACAAAACAACATAGTCTCAAGGTGATAACAGGTGCTCAACCCCAAGTGCAATTGTGCACACATACAATGGGGTAAACCCGCACATATGGACAAGAGTGGGGTTTCAATCCTGTGGTAAATATATACAATGACATTAGCTAATCCTCAAAACTGATGTAAAAATGAGACATTAGCCAGTATATCCTTATATGAAGGACATACCTGAGCCCGCACACCACACCAAGGTTTCTCATGTGATGCGGGACCTAACCACTAACCTTTTTAACCTGGCCAGATACATAGAACCAGGCACCAGATATACAGCAGCCTAAGGTCCAACTTGCAGACTGCTCCCCAGTCACCTCCAGTGTGAACTAGGCACACATACAATGGGAGGGGGGAGACAGGTTACAAGCCCCACCCTTGCTGGTCTATATATAGCAGGCCTCACAGGTGAAACCCCCAACGCTACCCAATAAGATAAAAGGGCGCATTGGTATAAGCCTTAAAAGACGCTTGCCGGCTTATATTTGCATGGACATGGCTATAGCAGGAAACTCAAACTCCAGCATAAATTGCATACGTTGATGAACTGTACCCTGCTCTGTTGGCGATTTTCAATGACCTACTAGACCGACCTTCAGACACCCATATTGAGCTGGACAGGGCCCATAGGGCTCTTCGCTCCCCATCCCCGTTTTGCGTATATGAGACTTTATGATTGCAATTGCAGTTTGATGTGACAAAAAAGATGACATTTTTGACTTTTTTTTTCCATTTACGCTGTAAGCCGTAGGGGATCATTAACATTATATTTTTATAGGTCGGACATTTACGCACGCAAGATACCAAATATGTTTATTATTTATCTTTTTTTATGGTTTTTTGTATTAATATGGGGAAAAGGGGTGATTTGAAACTTTATTGCGGGAGGGGCTTTTTCAATTTTTTTTCACTTTTTTAAAAACTTTTTTATACATTTACTTTACACTTTTTTAGTCCCAATAGGGGACTATTTATTGCAATCATTAGATTGCTAATACTGCATGCATAGGGCATAGCACTGATCAGTATTATCGGCGATCTTCTGCTCTGGTCTGCTGGAAGGCAGACGACCCCGGGAGACGGACGGAGGCAGGTGAGGGGACCTCTGTCCGCCATCTTGGCTGATCCCCGTTATAAGCCATTATAAGTGCCGCACTGCCGCAGATGCCGTGATCTGTATTGATCACTCGCACCTGAGGGGTTAATGGCAGACATCAGCACGTTCGCTGATGTCCGCCATTACCGGCAGGTCCGCGGCTGCTGACAGCTGCCAGGACCTGCCTGGAATAAAGCGAGCAAGCAGCTCCTGTGCTCGTGTCACAGCCACGCCGTAAATGTACGGCGCTGTGCGCTTAGTGATGCTATGCAGCGCTGTACATTTATGGCGCTTGTGCTTAAGGGGTTAAATGAAACATTCGCACTTTCACAGTCAGGGGTGCGCTGAGAGCCAGGGGCTGGAACAGGTGGTATCTCGCCTGGCGGAGGACCGCCAGCTCGATTTTAAGATACAAGTACAAGCTTTTTAACCTCTTAACCCCTTAAGGATGCAGCCCTTTTTCACCTTAAGGGCTGAGCCCATTTTCGCAATTCTGACCACCGTCACTTTACGAATTAATAACGCGAAAATGCTTTTACCGAATATTTTGTTTCTGAGATTGTTTTTTCATGACATATTCTACTTTATTTTGTTGGTAAATTTTTGGCGTTACTTGCATCCTTTTTTGGTGAAAAATCCCCAAATTTCATGAAAATTTTGAAAATTTAGCATTTTTCTAAAGATAAATTTTATTTTTCTTCACAAATACAATATGTCCACTTTATGTTGGCATTATAAAATGGACATATTTTTGCTTTTTGAAAAAATTAGAGGGCTTCAAAGTAGAGCAGCAATTTTCAAAAATTTCATGAAAATTGCTAAATCTGAAGGGACAGATGTTACATAATTACAACTCCCAGCATGCCTAGGCAGTCTAGGCATGCTGAGAGTTGTAGTTTGGCAACATCTGGAGGGCTACCGTTTGGGCACCACTGTAACAGTGGTCTCCAAACTGTGACCCTCCAGATGTTGCAAAACTACAACTCCCAAACTGGGAGTTGCAGTTTGGCCTTCCTAGTGGTTGCCACAGTAAAGATCGTTTTACTTTCACTTTCAATTCCCCCCCCCCCCGACGATTCCCTACCTGATCCAGTATCCAGCAGGCTCCAGTGAAGATCCCGGATCCCCAGGCATCTTCTCCTGCAGGTACGACCTCCATCTTCTTCCCAGATCCCCTCGACATCCAGGGGCAGGCAGAACGGGGGGGGGGGGGGGGGGGTTGCCATGGCAATCCCTTGTCCTGGGCTGCCATTGGTCAGAACTCAGTTCTGACTAATGGCAGGGGATAGGAGTAGATTGCAGCTCTGCGACCTCACTCCTATCCCTTAGGCTGATCTGGGCTGTTGTTGACAACTCCAATCAGCCCTATTTTCTGGGTGATCGGGTCACCAGAGACCTGATCAGCCCGGAATTGGAGAAAATCTCATGTCTGAATTGACATGCAGTTTTCTCCGATCGCCGACATGGGGGGGGGGGGGGGGGCCCGGACCCCCTGGGCGATGTGCCAGGGTGCCTGCTGAATGATTTCAGCAGGCATCCGGCTCCGGTCCCCAACCGGCTAGCGGAGGGGACCGGATTTCCCACGGGATTATGGATATGCCCTGTGTCCTTAAGGACTCGGAATGCAGGGCGTATCCATACACCCTGTGTCATGAAGAGGTTAAGGACCAAGGACGTACCGGTACGTCCTGAGTCCTTTCCCTTTATATAACGCGGGGCCAACAGCCGGGACCCGTGGCTAATAGCGCGCTATTAACCCGTGGCTAATGCCGTGCGCTATTAACCCTTTAGGCGCAGCGTTCAAAGTTGAACGCCACGTCTAAAGTGAAAGTTAATCACTGCCGGTTAGCTCAGAGGGCTGTTCGGAATGTCCGCGGCGAAATTGCGGCATCCCGAACAGCTCTGGGACACGAGGAGGGTCTCCTACCTTACCTCCTGGTGTCCGATCGCCGAATGACTGCTCAGTGCCTGAGATCCATGCATGAGCAGTCAAGCAACAGAATCATCGATCAGTGGTTTCCTATGAGAAACTATTGATCAATGTAAAAGATCAGCGTGTGCAGTGTTATAGCCCCCTATGGGAGCTATAACACTGCAAAAAAAAGTGAAAAAAGATCATTTAACCTCTTCCCTAATAAAAGTTTGAATCCCCCCCCCTTTTCCCATTAAAAAAAAGCATAAATAAAAATAAACATATGTGGTATCGACATGTGCGGAAATGTCCGAATTATAAATAATATCGTTAATTAAACCGCACAGTCAATGGCGTACGCGCAAAAAATTCCAAAGTCCAAAATAGCATATTTTTGGTCACTTTTTATGTCATGAAAAAATGAATAGAAAGCGATCAACAAGTCTGAACAAAACTAAAATGATACCGCTGAAAAATTAGCCCTCATACTGCCCCATATGCGGAAAAATTTAAAAGTTATAGGGGTCAGAACATGACAATTTTAAAGATATAAATTTTCCTGCATGTAGTTATGTGTCATTGTTACCGAAAAATGTACGGCGTAGAAACAGAAGCCCCTAAAAAAAATTATTTGTTCGTTTTAAGACAAAGCAAAGTGTTCTACACCCCTATTGAGACTCTTTGTAGGCCAGAAATAGCAATTTTTAATAGCGATTCAACGCAAATAAATTCGACCTGAACCAAATTTTTGGGAAAAATTTGTCGAATCGGCCATATCGAATTTTTCTGAATTACGGTCATCTCTAGAAAGCACGTAATGTAAATATGACAGATAAATGCCATGACGAGACAATGGTAATATATAGATATATGGGTGCAAATAGGATGAATGGCATGATGGACCAGGAAAATATATATGGATATATGGAGGTATCTAGGATACATATGTAAATTGTAAATCATATACATATCATTTACATATGTATCCTAGATACCTATGTAAATGTAAATCTTCATCTGGATACCTGGGCGCCTCTTTAATGGTCATTTTTCCATTGTCCACTTAACCCCTTTGGGACCAAACCCATTTTGACCCCAAACAAAGAATAGGGGATAAGATGTTTGATCGCCGGGGTCTAGCCGCTGGGGACCCCCATGATCTCCCTGCCAGCAGTGGCGACGTTCAAAACATCACGGCACTCCCATAGAAGTGAATGGAGGGGGCTCAGCGGCCGCATCGACAGTAATCGGCCACGGAGCAAAATTTGCTCTGTACGCCAAATGACTGGGTGGTGTGCTGGAGATCACGTGGGTCCCCAGCGGCAGGACCCCGCGATCTAACATCTGATCTCCTATCCTTTAGATAGGGTATAAGATGTTTGGGGCAGAGTACCCCTCTTTAATAAGGACGCAGGACGTAAATGTACATCCTGGTGAGGTGGTACTTAACGCACCAGGACGTACATTTACGTCCTATGCATAACCGCGGGCATCGGAGCGATGCCCGTGTCATGCGCGGCTGATCCCGGCTGCTGATCGCAGCCAGGGACCCGCCGGCAATGGCCGACGCCCGCGATCTCGCGGGCGTCCGCCATTAACCCCTCAGGTGCCGGGATCAATACAGATCCCGGCATCTGCGGCAGTGCGCAATTTCAATGAATGATCGGATCGCCCGCAGCGCTGCTGCGGGCATCCGATCATTCATAACGCCGCACGGAGGTCCCCTCTCCTTCCTCCATCCGGCTCCCGGCGTCTCCTGCTCTGGTCTGTGATCGAGCAGACCAGAGCAGAAGATCACCGAAAACACTGATCTGTTCTATGTCCTATACATAGAACAGATCAGTATTAGCAATCATGATATTGCTATGAATAGTCCCCTATGGGGACTATTCAAGTGTAAAAAAAAATGTAAAAAAATGTAAAAGTAAAAAAAAAAGTGAAAAATCCCCTCCCCCAATAAAAAAGTAAAACGTCCGTTTTTTCCTATTTTACCCCCAAAAAGCGTAAAAAAATGTTTTTATAGACATATTTGGTATTGCCGCATGCGTAAATGTCCGAACTATTAAAATAAAATGTTAATGATCCCGTACAGTGAGCGGCGTGAACGGAAAAAAAAAACGGCCAAAATTCCTACTTTTTTAATAAATTTTATTTAAAAAAAAATTATAAAAAATGTATTAAAAGTTTTTTATATGCAAATGTGGTATCAAAAAAAAGTACAGATCATGGATCAAAAAATGAGCCCCCATACCGCCGCTTATACGGAAAAATAAAAAAGTTAGAGGTCATCAAAATAAAGGGATTATAAACGTACTAATTTGGTTAAAAAGTTTGTGATTTTTTTTAAGCGCAACAATAATATAAAAGTACGTAATAATGGGTATCATTTTAATCGTATTGACCCTCAGAATAAAGAACACACAACATTTTTACCATAAATTGTACGGCGTGAAAACGAAACCTTCCAAAATTAGCAAAATTGCGTTTTTCGTTTTAATTTCCCCACAAAAATAGTGTTTTTTGATTGCGCCATACATTTTATGATATAATGAGTTATGTCATTACAAAGGACAACTAGTCGCGCAAAAAACAAGCCCTCATACTAGTCTGTGGATGAAAATATAAAAGAGTTATGATTTTTAGAAGGCGAGGAGGAAAAAATGAAAACGTAAAAATTAAATTGTCTGAGTCCTTAAGGCCAAAATGGGCTGAGTCCTTAAGGGGTTAAGGACCAGAGCATTTTTTGCAAATGTGACCACTGTCACTTTAAGCATTAATAACTCTGAGATGTTTTTACTTATAAATTTGATTTCGATCCTGTTTTTTGTGACTTATTTTACGTTATGTTAGTGGCACATTTTTATCGATACTTGCATCATTTCTTTGTAAAAAAAAATTCCCAAATTTCTTGAAAAAATGTTAAAAAGTTGCATTTTTCTGACTTTGAAGCTCTCTGCTCTTTAAAAAAAATGGCAAATTAATTATATATTAATTTACATACAGTGATCCCCTGACTTATGATGGCCCCGACATATGATCATTTCAACATATGATGGCCTCTCAGAGCCCATCGTATGTTGAAGGCAGCCTCGACATATGATGCTGCTGTGTGTCGGGGCCATCGTACAAACAGCTATCTGACAGCGCTGACAACTTCAGCAACTGACAGATAGTTGTTTAATGTCCCCGTGTGCCCCGTTCTGCCTCCTGTTACTCACATGCTGTCCTGCTAACTCACGCAGGCTTCCACTGTGAGCTCCATGTAAGCCCCGCCCCCCCAGTGCAGCCATAGCCAATAGCCTGGAGCATCTTGCTGCAGGCATCCAATGAGCTGCTGGCTGCCCTCCCCTTCCTTTTCCATAGAGCTGTAGTCGGCAGGATGGTAATGGAGGACATTCTGTCCCCCCTGAAGGTATTTAAAGAACTGTACAGTACTGTATGCGATGTCACACATCGCATACAATACATATACACACTATACACCCCATACATCAATGTTTCCCTATCAGTGTGCCTCCAGCTGTTGCAAAACTATAACTCCCAGCATGCCCAGACAGTTAATGGCTGTACATGCATGCTGGGAGTTGTAGTTGTGCAACAGCTGGAGGCACCCTGGTTTGTTAAACACTTCCCATACACTCCACATACAATGGTCATACCAGAACCAATTAGCAGTTTCCCATAGAGATATGTATTCAACATACAATGGTTCCGAGGCCCCAGAACCAATTACCATTTTTACATAGACATATGTACTCGACATATGATGGTTTCAACATATGATGGTTCTCCTGGAACCAATTAATATCATATGTTGAGGGACCACTGTATATGATATGTCTATTTATGTTTGCTTCATAAAGTTGACATGTTTTTACCTTTTGAATCTCTGGAACAGTGGACTGTGCAAATGAAAAACTACATTTTTCATTTTTATGGACCACTGTTAAAAATAAATCTGTCAGACACCTGTGAGGTGTAAGTACATTCCGTGAGTGGTGTAATTGTAATTTACAAAATGTCACATGTGGGGGGTCCACTTTCTGATAGCATGGGGCTTTGCAAATTCTCTCTCCAAAAGCCCAATGGCGTTCCTTCTCTTCTGAGCCCTGTAGTGCACCAGCAGTGCACTTTACATCCAAATATGGGGTATTTTCATACTCATAAGAAATAGTGTTACAAATTTTGGGGGGCTTTTTTCATATTACCCCTTATGAAAATGTGAAATTTGGGGTAACACCAGCATTTTAGTGAAAAAAATTTAGTTTTTCATTTTCACCCAACTTTAACAAAAAATTGTCAAACACCTGTAGGGTATTAAGGCTCACTGTAACCCTTCAGTGAGGGGTGCAGTTTCCAAAATGAGGTGTTTTTTTTTTTTTTTTTTTTGCGTTTATTTCAGAATTGCTGTAACGAACAGCCACCCCTGTGTTACAAAATTGGGGGTCTTTTTTCCCTTTTACTTCTTGTGAAAAGGAAAAGTATGGGGCAGCACCAGCATGTTAGTGTAAAAACTTTACCTTTTCATAAGGGGTAAAAGAAGAAAAAGCTCCCCAAATTTGTAACGCAATTTCTCCCGAGTCTGGAAATACCTCATATGTGGCTCAAAATAGTTGCCTTGAAATATTACAGGGTTTTGAAGCGAGAGAGCGCCATGCGCATGTGAGACCTAGTTTTGGGATTTGTAGTTATGCAACAGCTGGAGGCACACAACTACAACTTCCAGCATGCCCAGACAGCCATTTGCTGTTCGTGCATGCTGGGAGTTGTAGTTATGCAAGATCTGGAGGTCCACAGTTTATAGACCACCGTACGGGGATGGGATCTGCAAACTGTAGCCCTCCAGATATTGCAAAACTACAAATCCCAGCATGCCATGGCAACAAACGGCTGTCTGGGCATGCTGAGAGTTGAAGTTTTGCAAGATCTGGACAGCCACAGTTTACAGACCACCGCACAGTAATCTCCAAACTCTGGCCCTTTAGATCATGCAAAACAACAAACTTCAGTATGCCCAGAGAGCAAATGGCTGTCTAGGCATGCTGGGAGTTGCCATTTTGCAAAATCTGTAGGGCCACAGTTTAGAGACCACGCACAGTTGTCTCCAAACTGTGGCTCCCAGATCTTGGAGGACCTCTGCCGTATCAATGACACCTCCTGTCAGGATCGCAATGCCACCGATCTTTGCCTCTTTTGTTGAGCGGCCTGCCGCTGATCTTCGCCCTCCAAGGGTAAGCCGCTGCTGCTTCGCAGTTCCCCTGCTCTGCCCGGGCTAACACTGGTGGGCAGATGGAGGGACTGAACTTTGACCCCCTGCCCTCCTGACCGACCAATGGCAAGGATAGGAGGGGTGGCACCCCTGCCACCTCACTCCTATCCCTTCAGGGTGATCGGTGCTGTCTCGGACAGCACCGATCACCCTTATTTTCCAGGCCATCGGGTCACTAGAGACCCGAATGGCCCGTAAAAACAGCAATCGCCTTTATGGGTGGGTCTCAGGCCACTCCTAGGCGATGTGCTGGGGAAAAAAGCAGCCCATAGTGAAATAATGTCATACATGTCATTTATGGTATTAATATATACCGTATTTATCGGCGTATAACATGCATATTTTAGGCTAAATTTTTTAGCCTAAAGTCTATCTGCGTGTTATACGCCAATAAGCCGCTGCAGTTCAATTATTTAAAGCGGGCGCTGCCAGGGGAAGACAGGGGGAGAGAAGGGGCAGCGGCACTGATAGCAGGGGGTGAGAAGCGGCGGCAGCATGGCTCTAGAGCCCAGAAAGGCAGGGGGAGAGAAGCTGGCAGCGACGGCCTCTCTCCCCCAGCCTTTCCTGGGGGCATCTGCAGGGTCAGAAACAGTGTATCGGGGTATACACATGCACACACACGCACCCTCATTTTACCAAGGATATTTGGGTAAAAAACTTTTTTTACCCAAATATCCTCGGTAAAATGAGGGTGCGTGTTATATGCCGGTGCATGGTATACCCCGATAAATACGGTATTTTTTACCATAAATATACTCTGTTTTTGTTAATTATGGCATACGCACACACGCTCCATACGAGCGTGAATATTATCATCTTTTACCATATAATACCATATTACATTCATATTCATTGCTCTGTAAGATAATACCTCCCTAATTTAATTATACCATAAAGCTACATTCGCACAGGCAATGTCCGCATGGAAGTTTTCCATGCAGACATTGCCCAGACAGTGGAATGCTCGCAGAACATGCCAGTGCTAGGACCTATCTATAGATGACTGTATAGACAGGATAGCGCACAAAAAGTTAACCCAGAACTGCTCAGCAGCAGCATGTGTTAACTCTTATACTATGTGTTAACTCGTATACTATACAGGTGCCCTTGTAGGGAACCTATATAGTATACATGGGTACCCTATGCACCCCTGTACTACTATACAGCCAGCGGGGATAAGTAGTGATGCTATACACCAGTGTTTCCCAACCTTTTTCAGGTCGGGGCACACCTTGGAAAAAAAGTTTCTGCGGGGCACCACTACCGAGGTTGACAAGCAAAAAAAAAAAAGAAAAAGAGAAAAAAACTGTAAAAAAAAACGCAATGTGCTATATCTATTTATCAGTGGGTATGTAGTTTAAAGTGCTGCTTTATACAGCAACTCACCAATGACATCTTCTCTAATTTGCTTCGTTGCCTTCTCTTCTCGATCTGGTCCGGGCCATCATCACAATTTCTTCCACATACAATTCTTCACCGTTAAACCTGCAAAACAAACCTATTAGGCTCTGCATGGGTTACAGAGGGGTGTAGAGGAGTGTACATGAATGAAAGAGGGGTGTAGAGGAGTGTACATGGGTGACAAAGGGGTGTAGAGGAGTGTACATGGGTGACAGAGGGGTGTAGTGGAGTGTAAATGGGTGACAGAGGGGTGTAGAGGAGTGTACATGGGTGACAGAGGAGTGTAAAGGAATGTACATGGGTGACAGAGGGGTATAGAGGAGTGTACAGAGGGGTGTAGAGGAGTGTACATGGGTGACAAAGGGGTGTAGATGAGTGTACAGAGGGGTGTAGAGGAGTATACATGGGTGACAAAGGGGTGTAGAGGAGTGTACAGAGGGGTGTAGAGGAGTGTACATGGGTGACAGAGGGGTGTAGAGGAGTGTACAGAGGGGTGTAGAGGAGTGTACATGGGTGACAGAGGGGTGTAGAGGAGTGTACAGAGGGGTGTAGAGGAGTGTACAGAGGGGTATACATGGGTGACAGATGGGTGTACATGGGTGACAGAGAGGTATAGAGGAGTGTACATGGGTAACAGAGGAGTATAGAGGAGTGTACATGGCTGACGGAGGCATATAGAGGAGTGTGCATGGGTGACAGAGGGGTATCGCGGAGTGTACATGGGGGACATAGGGATGTAGAGGATTGTACATGGGTGACAGAGGGGTGTAGAGGAGTGTACAGATGGGTGTAGGGAGGTGTATAAGGGTGACAGCTGGGTTTAGAAGAGTGAACATTGGTGAAGGGGGCATAGGGGGTGACAGAGGGGTGAATAGGGGGTGGACATGGGTGACAAGGATGTGGTCAGAGGGGTGGACAATGGAGGGTGAACATTGGTGACGGGTGACAGAGGGTTGGATGTGGAGGTGGACATGGATGACAGGAGGGTGGACATGGATGACAGGGGGTCAGAGGGGTTGACAAGGGTGACAAGGAGGTAAAAGAGGGAGAGGAGTGACAGAGAGGGGTGGACTGGGGTGACAAAGGGACAGATGGGTGAACAGGAGGGTGGACATGGGTGACAGGGTAGACTACGGTGTAGACGGGGAGGTAAATGTGAGTGACAGAGATGGACAGGGGAGTGGAGAAGGCAGACATGGATGACAGGTGGGGTGGACATGAGTGACAGGGGGTGTACATGGGTGACGGGGGGTGGACATGGGTGATAGGGGGGTGGACATGGGTGACAGGGGGTGGACAGGGGTGACAGGAGGGTGGACAGGGGTGACGGGAGGGTGGACAGGGGTCACAAGGAGGTGGACTAGGCGGACATGGATGACAAGGGGGGTGGACATGGGTGACGGGGGGTGGACATGGGTAACAGGGGGGTGGACAAGGCAGACATGGATGACAGGGGGGTGGACATGGGTGACAGGGGGGTGGACATGGGTGACAGGGGTGGTGAACATGCGTGACAGGGGGGTGGACATGGGTGACAGATGCAGCTCGTTCCGCCCCAGGGCACCATTTTCAGCTCACAGGGGACACAGGGGGGAAATGCAGGAGGTAGGGGGACGCTGTGTGCGCAGTGCGCACGCAGGTTTCCCTTCCCCCATGTGCCAGCATAAGCGTACAGGCCGGGGCGTGACGTTTAAATAAAAATAAAATCATGGCAAAATCCTGCGGCTCCACGGGCAGTGAAAAACGGCACACACGCCGCGGCACCGCAGTTGGGAATCACTGCTATACACACTGTGGGGGGAATTTATCATTATATACACAGTTTTCACTGTCTATATTGCGCAATCTTTTTTTGCACAATTCCGTTTTTTTGAATGTTTTTTTGCACAACTTTTAATAGAACTTTACAAGTGGAATTCTAAATCACGGTGTACGGTAGAGCTGATTATGTGGTGGACATCGATTTACACGCACAAATTTTGCGCAAGTCCTGATTTTACTGCGCAAATATACACCATCAAGGAGGACACTTAAAATGTTATAAGAATAAGTCCAGCAATATGTAATACATATTTAGATTAGACTCTGATCTGTACAGACTGTAGATCTGTAGAACTGTGTAAAATTCAAACTCCTGCTGCTCTTGATGAGTGCAGGAGATAGCACCTGTGTAATGTAACCATGGTGACAGTACAGCTAAGAATATACCACTGTATGTGCAGGGAGGGAGAAGGAGGTACAGCTGTTAGGTCTATGTATATGTGTTATCATGTGTATGCAGCAGAGCTGAGTGTGTGATTGGGTGGAGGCAGCAGAGCTGAGTGTGTGATTGGGTGTATACATCAGAGCTGAGTGTGAGATCATGTGTATGCAGCAGAGCTGAGTGTGTGACTATGTGTATGCAGCAGAGCTGAATGTGTGATTTTGCGTATGCAAAAGAGCTGAGTGTGTGACTATGTGTACGCAGCAGAGCTGAGTGTGTGATTGCTGCATACACATGATCACACACTCAGCTCTGCTGCATACACATGATCACACACTCAGCTCTGCTGCACACACCCAGAGCTGAGTGAGTGACTATGTGTATGCAGCAGAGCTGAGTGTATGATTGTGCGTATGCAGCAGAGCTGAGTGTGCGACCATGTGTATGCAGCAGAGCTAAGTATGTGACTATGTTTGTGCAGAAGAGCTGAGTGTGTGACTATGTGTATGCAGCAGAGATGAGTGTGTGATTGTGAATATGCAGCAGAGCTGAGTGTATGACTATCTGTATGTAGCAGAGCTTAGTGTGTGATCATGTGTATGCAGCAGAGCTGAGTGTGTGATCATGTGTACGCAGCAGAGTTGAGTGTTTGAATGGGTGTATGCAGCAGAGCTGAGTGTGTGATTGTGTGTATGCAGCAGAGCTGAGTGTGTGACTATGTGTATGCAGCAGAGCTGAGTGCGTGATTGGGGCTATGTAGTAGAGCTGAGTGTGTGATTGAGTGTATGCAGCAGAGCTGTGTGTGTCTATGTGTATGCAGCAGAGATGAGTGTGTGACTATGTGCATGCAGCAGAGCTGAGTGTGTGATCAGGTGTATGCAGCAGAGCTGAGTGTGTGATTGTGTGTATGCAGCAGAGCTGAGTGTGTGACTATGTGTATGCAGCAGAGCTGAGTGCGTGATTGGGGCTATGTAGTAGAGCTGAGTGCGTGATTGAGTGTATGCAGCAGAGCTGTGTGTGTCTATGTGTATGCAGCAGAGATGAGTGTGTGACTATGTGCATGCAGCAGAGCTGAGTGTGTGATCAGGTGTATGCAGCAGAGCTGAGTGTGTGATTGGGTGTATGCAGCAGAGCTGAGTGTGTGACTATGTGCATGCAGCAGAGCTGAGTGTGTGGCTATGTGCATGCAGCAGAGCTGAGTGTGTGATTGGGTGTATGCAGCAGAGCTGAGTGTGTTATCATGTGTATGCAGCAGAGCTGAGTGTGTGCATGGTCATGCATACACATATTCACACATTCAGCTCTACTCCATACACATGCCGCACAATAATTTCTGCTACATGTACATGATCAAACACTCAGCTCTGGTACGTGTACACAGTGTTTACCAACCAGGGTGCCTCCAGCTGTTGCAAAACTGCATGCCAAGTTTTGCAACACTTGGAGGCATTCTCATTGGTAAACACTGATATAGAGGTAAGGGGACAGATTGTTTTTTTAAACCTAGACATTCTGTGTACGTTATAAAGATTTATTATTTTACTATTGTGCAGAGTTTTGTTTGGCGCACACTGCTGCTCCAGCATTTCTAGCTATGTGAGCAGTGTACAGTGGGAAAATGCCACAGCTCTGTGAAGTGTGATGTAGAGAAGGAGTGCACGGTAGAGCGAGGGGGGTGTTTCTATATTTGCGCAAAATTTATCAAAGGACGTGCGCAACTATTGTAAATTTTGAGCAAGAGTGTAAATTAGACAGGCAGTGTAAAGGGGTAGATCTGTGTCTACAATAGACACCTAATGATAAATGTCTCCCTGTATATGTACAGTACAGACCAAAAGTTTGGACACACCTTCTCATTCAGAGTTTTCTTTATTTTCATGACTATGAAAATTGTAGATTCACACTGAAGGCATCAAAACTTTGAATTAACACATGTGGAATTATATTATACATAACAAAAAAGTGTGAAACAACTGAAAATATGTCATATTGTAGGTTCTTCAAAGTAGCCACCTTTTTCTTTGATTACTGCTTTGCACACTCATTCTCTTGATTAGCTTCAAAGGTAGTCATCTGAAATGGTCTTCCAACAGTCTTGAAGGAGTTCCCAGAGATGCTTAGCACTTGTTGGCCCTTTTTGCCTTCACTTTGCGGTCCAGCTCACCCCAAACCATCTCGATTGGGTTCAGGTCCGGTGACTATGGAGGCCAGGTCATCTGGTGCAGCACCCCATCACTCTCCTTCTTGGTCAAATAGCCCTTACACAGCCTGGAGGTGTGTTTGGGGTCATTGTCCTGTTGAAAAATAAATGATGGTCCAACTTAATGCAAACCGGATGGAATAG
Organism: Hyla sarda; assembly: GCF_029499605.1. Lineage (NCBI taxonomy): Eukaryota > Metazoa > Chordata > Amphibia > Anura > Hylidae > Hyla > Hyla sarda. The sequence goes on from NC_079189.1 coordinate 491,594,571, forward strand.
CATGCCGCTGCAAGATGCTGTGGTAGCCATGCTGGTTCAGTATGCCTTCAATTTTGAATAAATCCCCAACAGTGTCACCAGCAAAGCACCCCCACACCATCACACCTCCTCCTCCACACCAGCACACCTGTGAAGTGAAGACCATTTCAGGTAACTACCTCTTGAAGCTCAACAAGAGAATGCCAAGAGTGTGCAGTAATCAAAGCAAAAGGTGGCTACTTTGAAGAACCTAGAATATGACATATTTTCAGTTGTTTCACACTTTTTTTGTTATGTATATAATTCCACATGTGTTAATTCATAGTTTTGATGCCTTCAGTGTGAATCTACAATTTTCATAGTCATGAAAATAAAGAAAACTCTGAATGAGAAGGTGTGTCCAAACTTTTGGTTTGTACTGTATATGCTATACATCATTCCTTACCTTCTTGTACTTTGTGGGCCAGGCTCCCTGCATCTGATCCGTTGTACCCTGAAGGCAGTGAAAAAACTGCCACAGGGTACAAAAATGACTGTTTCCACATGCAGCAAAATCTTCTAAAAAAAAAAAAACGCAAGAAAAACTGCCAAAACCCAGTAAAAAGCTGTGGCTGTTTTTTGGGCATTTTTTTGCTGGTGGAGAAAAAATCTTCAGTGGAATCCTAGCCTCATAGCAATAGAACAAAATACCTGTGTCCAGGACACAACACATCTCCTGTGAGCTGCAGCTCAGGCGTACAAACAGAACTGTGTGGATATTTAGATTTTAGTACAAAATATACATTTTATTATATACTAGCTGAGGACCCCACGTTGCCCGGTTTTTCCTTCCTAATCCTTGTTGTGGAGGAAAATCAACAGAGGAAGCTTTTGACTTCATATCTCATATATTGTTGTTATATCCCAACCCCATATCCTGACCTCCTATCCCGACCTCCTATCCCGTCCGCATATCCCGTCGTCCTATCCTGACCTCCTATCCCGACCTCCTATCCCGTTCTCCTATCCCATTTTCATATCCCGTCCTCCTATCCCGACCTCCTATCTTGACCTCCTATCTCGACTTCCTATCCCGACCTCCTATCCCGACCTCCTATCCCAACCTCCTATCCCGACCTCCTATCCCGACCTCCTATCCCGTCCTCCTTTCCCGTCCTCCTATCTCTACCTCATATCCCGACCTCCTATCCCAACCTCCTATCCCGTCCTCCTATCTTGACCTTCTATCTCGACCTCCTATCCCAACCTCCTATCCCGACCTCCTTTCCCGACCTCCTATCTTGACCTCCTATCTTGACCTCCTATCCCGTCCTCCTATCCTGTTTTCATATCCCGTCCTCCTATCCCGACCTCCTATCTTGATCTCCTATCTCGACTTCCTATCCTGACCTCCTATCCCGACCTCCTATCCAAACCTCCTATCCCGACCTCTTATCCCGACCTCCTATCTTGACCTCCTATCTCGCCCTCCTCTCGACCTCGTATTCCGACCTCCTATCCCAACCTCCTATCCTGTCCTCCTATCTTGACCTTCTATCTCGACCTCCTATCCCAGACTCCTTTCCCGACCTCCTTTCCCGTCCTCCTATCTTGACCTCCTATCTCGACCTCCCATCTCGACTTCCAATCTTGACCTCCTGTCCTGACCTCCTATCCCGACCTCCTATCCCGACCTCCTATCCTGTCCTCCTATTTTGACCTTCTATCCCGACCTCCTATCACATCCTCCTATCCCGTCCTCCTTTCTCGTCCTCATTTCCCTACCTCCTATCCCGTCCTCCTATCCCTTCCTCCTATCCCTTCCTCCTATCCCGACTTCCTATCCCATCATCCTATCCCGTCTTCCTATCCCGTCCTCCTATCTCGTCCTCCTATCCCGTCCTCCTATCTCGTCCTCCTATCTCGACCTCCTATCTCGACCTCCTATCCAGACCATCCCGTCCTCCTATCCCAACCTCCTATCCTGACCTCCCACCGCGTCCTCATATCACGACCTGTAATATGTGTACCAGGTATTGAAATATCTCCAGTCGTACGGATATTATGTGAGAACATACATTTCCCATTGATTTGCATGGGACTTTAAACAAAAACCCTGACACTCACAAAGAGGGGGTAATTAAGGGTTCAATTAACTATCCTATATTTTAGGTGGACATATAAGTAACATGTGACCAAGTATTATCGAAATATCTCCAGCTGTTTGGAAGTTATGCTGTAACATTTATTTCCCATTGACTTGTATGGGACTTTAAACATAAACCCCGCCCCTGGCAAATAGGGGTGAGAAAGGGTTAAATCACTTATCCTATGTTTGTTGTTGACAAGTAACATGTGTGCCAAGTTTCATGTTAACATCTTTAGCCGTTTGGAAGTTTTTGTGGAACATACATACACACACACACACACGTTGAGTTATATATATATATATATATATATATATATATATATATATATATATATATATTTATTTATATATATGTGTGTGTGTGTGTGTGTGTGCTTTTACATTTCTTCCCTCGCGTATAGAACTGTGGAACAAGGTTGGTGACATCACACATGTGACATCACAAGGGATCATCTATACCTTTGCCTTTCTTATAATCAGACACCAAAGAAGACAAGAAATCTTTAAGAAAGAAGAAGAGAATGAGGAGTAAAATTTCATGGATCAGAGGGAGGATAGCCAGGAACAGCCAAATACAACCAACAAACCAAGAAGAAGAAGACTGGTTCTTAGCATACCTGCATTCATGAAAACATTCAGCAAAGAGGAGTTGAAAGGGGTAATCCAGGGTGAGAAAATCAGAGCTGATTTCTTCTAAAAACTGCACCGCCTCTGTCCTTATGTTGTGTGTGATATAGCAGCTCAGGTCTTGAAAAGTGAATGGAGAAAACGTGTAATACTACATACAACATGAGGACAGGTATGGTGCTGTTTTCAGAAACAAATTGCTCTGTTTTCTATTCCCTTTTAACAAACTCCTAGGATCCAGCAACATTCATCTGATGGACGGCACAGGTAGGACACAATGTTTTTCTATACATTTCTCACTATTAACACCAGATTCATGTAACTGACACAATCATTTCAATGGCCTCAGTGCTGAACTTCTAGACACATGGGGAAGATTTATCAAATCCTATGTACAGGAAGAGTATCATCTTTCATCCTTTAGAGATTTTGGGGGAGATTTATCAAAACCTATGTACAGGAAGAGTATCATGTTTCATCCTTTAGAGATTTTGGGGGAGATTTATCAAAACCTGTGCACAGGAAGAGTGGTGCAGTTGCCCATAGCAACCAATCAGCTCGCTTCTTTCATTTTTAAAGAGGCCTGTGAAAAATGAAAGAAGTGATCTGATTGGTTGCTATGGGCAACTGGAGAACTTTTCCTCTGGACAGGTTTTGATAAATCTCCTCCTTTATCTTTTAGAGGCCTTTTGAAAAATGAAAGAAGCTATTTGATTGGTTATATGGGCAACTGCACCACTCTTACGCTGCACAGATTTTGATAAATCTCCCCCACTGAGTCTCTAGGTCCCTCCAACTGACCTCTATATATTGGTTTAATCATGCAGTGATAAGAACATTTCACTTAAATTTCAGGTTAGGATGGCTAACTAATGCCACGATGTCCTTATCAGTAAAGGATTCCTATCCCCTCTCCCCCTAACGTTATATCATTTATTTTACTTCGCATTACAATAAAAGCATTACCATAGAATTCAGGTGCTTAGGACGAGATAATTGTTAAGAACTTGAGAGAAGATGAAAACCAATGTATAATGGAGGCAGGGCTGCCCTCACACACACACTATGGGGGGGATTTATCAAAACCTGTCCAGGGGAAAAGTTGTTCAGTTGCCCATAGCAACCAATCAGTTTGCTTCTTTCATTTCTAACAAGGCCTCTGCAAAATGAAAGAAGTGATCTGATTGGTCGCTATGGGCAACTGGGCAACTTTTCCTGTGGACAGGTTTTGATAAATCTCCCCCTATTAGATCTATGGGAGCTGCTTAAAATGAAATTATGTATTGTTTATGTCTGGGTCGAATCTTCTTTAGATCTGGGAGAAATCTGTGCTCCAATGTACTATTATGGATATTGCAATGATGGAACATAAATTACATGTTTTTTTAACTACTCTAGGTACCCTGGATAAGTGAATTCTTGATTTTTTTTTTGTGATATATCCCCTGAATGAGTGCTGCCTAGTTCTTTGATTCATGTCTTTTGTTTACTTTAAAAAAAAAAAAAGGTTGAATTTAATAGTTAAAGGGGTACTCCACCCCTAGACATCTTAGCCCCTATCCAAAGGATAGGGAAAAGATGTCTGATCACGGGAGTCCCGCCGCTGGGGACCCCCGCAATATAGCACGCAGCACCCACCTGTTACTGCTCCAGAAGCGCTCGAGGGTCTGGCTCCCGACCACGGGGACGGAATATCGTGATGTCACGACTCCGCCCCGTGTGACGTCATGCCCAGCCCCCTCAATGCAAGTCTATGGGAGGAGGCGTGACAGGGGGCGTGACAGCATGTATACCAGCGGCGGGACCTCCGCGATCAGACATCTTATCCCCTATCCTTTGGATAGGGGATAAGATGTCTAGGGGTGGAGTACCCCTTTAATAATGGCAAAACTGTTCCTAAGGGTACATTCACACTACGTTTTGCACTGTTGTGGCATGGATTTAGTAAGAAAAGTTCAATACTGTTTGCTGGTATACGTGCTGGAAGCATGCCTCAGTGTGAGCACAAGAAGCCAGTAAGAAGACTGCCCTTATTGTAAACCAGTATCATGGTAGTACATATTGGCCCTCATTTACTAATTTCCAATTTTTTCTTTATCTTTTCCGTTTTCCCTTCTATGCATGAATGTGCTTTTCACAACTTTTGGTGCATCCAAATAACCAAACAAAAGAGGTTTTAATCCATTTCACCTCTTATTTCTAAGTAAAAGTTTACAGGGGGAAAAGGTGCAAAAACAGATCAGATAATATTATAAATTACCCAAATTATGAAAAAGGAGAGGCAAGGTCCACATTTGGATTAATAGTGTGGATAGAAGATTTATTCATTTATTCATCCAGATGATATCAAATCTTCTATCTATGAGCCTGTTCAAGGGTCTGCATTGGGTTTCAACTTAAATACATAAGTGTGAGCTGCTGGAAGGGACTTTATTTTGTGCGAACTTGGCGAGAAGTACTGGTTGCTTGATCTTGGTCCCCCCAATGTGAAATCAGTCAAATGCATTCTGCACATCCCCCCTCTATTTTTCATACTCTTTCCTTACCATATCTTTCACTCCCCTGTGTTTTGAGGAAATAGGAGAAGGGAGTGCTTACATACAATGCCTTGGCTCAACTGTGTTGTGTGAACTGTGTCCCTCCATATATACCAGGTGAGTTCTTCTACATAAATGGCATTACTGACTGTTTAGATGAGCGCTGCCCATTTGGAATTCTTTTCTTACATAATGAACAGAGTCATGTCCTCCTGGGTCTATTTACTGGGGGGGGGGGGTATTCATCACAAGTGGTGTAGGTGAACGTCTTTTTACCTCATTAAATCATGTGGTGGAACCTGGCTGGTGTAGATTTGCGCATGTCAAGGGTGCAACAAAAGATGCGACAAACTAGAAAAGTTGCACTTTTGATATCACATGAAATCGCGACTTTGTATGTTCTTTTTGAAAAAGCTTCTTAAACTAGTTTTCTACACAGGTTATTTTCTGGTGGCTTTTGGAAAACTGCCAGTGCAGTTTTTCAGCCAAAGTCAGAAGTGAATCCATAAGAACGGAAAAATATAAGTATTTTCTTTATATTTCCTATTCTTTTTGAATCCACTTCTGACTTTGGCTCAAAACCTATGCGGAAACTTAGACTAAGGCTAGAATTCCACTAAGGGGGGGGGGACATCCATTGTTTTTTTTCTGTGAAATAACGCTGTGGTAAGATGTTAGCTGAAAGTCAATAAGGAACTGAAAATGCCATTTTTAATCCTTTTGGTGTTTTTTGTCTTTTTTGGGCTCAGTGGACGATTTTCAAAAAACCTGACAGGCAGGACATGCTGGGATTGTAGTGCTGACTGTATCTAGCAGGGAACAAGGGGCTCAATAATAATGTGATAAAAATATATATTTAATAAAATTCAGCACTATAATTAATAGATAACTTGAACTGCGAACAGTTATCAAACAGCACAATATACATGTTTGATAACTGTCTGCGGGTACCACCGATCCTGCATCATATATCTATAAATTTTCTTCCTTAATTGTATTAAATATAAATATTTATTACATTATTATTGAGCCTCTCAGCCCTGCTCACTTCTGCATCACTCCCTACTAGATAAAGTCAGCAACAAGGGTGTTGCTAGGTCTCCAAAAGACCCAGGGCTTGAGCCCAGTGGTGTCTCTAGCTTTTTTTTTTGTTGGGAGGGGCACACTGGGGGGCCAGGACAAGTAGGAGAACAATTGAAACAACACTACATTTACACATGTATGTTAAGAAATGCTGCGATACTCCATCCAATACCTACATTCACAACATAAAAGGAAAACCCTGCTGTGGGTTTAAAAATGACACAATCACGGACCCTCAAGTTTTTCCCAAGTTAGTGGAGGATGGTTGGTTAGTAGGTAGAAAATCCACAGGAGATTATACACACACAGATCAGCTGCATGAAATCCGCTAATGCTTTTAGTGAGCAAAGCGATTCTAGGATTAGATTTTTTTTTTGTGACATATTGTCCTTTATATTAGTTGCAAATTCTTGTTGATACATGCAGCAGTTTTTGTGAAAATATTGTGAAAATTTGGAAGATTTCAGCCATTTTTTAAAATATGCTTTTTTTTTTTATAGTCTATAGTTTGTGTGGCCATGACTTTTTAATTTTCATCCAACCTCATTGTGTAAGGGATTATTTTTTGCAGGACAAGCTATACTTTTTTTTATTGATATCATAGTTGGGACACATGTTACCTTTTGATAATTTTTATTCCAGTTTTTGGAACAAAATTAGCAAGTCTTGCGTTTTTATGTAGGTTTTTTTGTTTTGTTTTAAATATTGTTTACTGTGCAGTATAACATCATTTTAAAGTAAAAGTCATTATGAATGTGTTAATACCTATAATGCATGTTTTTTTTTTATTATATTATATATTATTTTATAATATAGGGCTTTATTAGAAAATGGGCATTTATAAAAAAAAAATGTTAACAGAATTTATTGAAAAACATTTTATTTTATCATCTGTTATACTACACAGCAGTACAACTTTACTGCAGTATGGTAGAACTGTTAACATACTCTGACAGTTCGCCTGTATGATCCAGGCTAGGAATGGACTTACAGGTTTCTGTACTGAGAAGACAGGAAGCCATCCATCCACTGGCTTTCTGTTGCCATGGTAACCAGCCAGGTCCCATTGACAATCTTGGGGGAATGTGAACAGTTTTTCCTGGAATGAATGGAGCCTACCCCTCTATGCACAGCCATCGCTTTAATCATTATCTGTGGGACTAGTGGACATTTCTGGGAGCGTACCTTTACACCCTGCATTTTCAAATGAATAAACCAGTGTCTCTTGAGGAATAACATAACAGAAAATTTGACTTCACTTTTTAAACTTATGTTGATAAACAAGTATTGGGTGCAAAATGTGTAATTTTCCCTTACGCTGCTATTCTTTTTATAATCCAAAACTTTTTGGGCAGGTAGTCCGATGACTTGGCCATCTTAAAAATTTCTGACATTGCAATCTTTATAATTATTATTATCTTTATTATTATCTTTATAATTATTAGGTTCAGGTCATCAGGTTATTTTGCCACTTTAGAGCAGTAGGAATGTAGGACTGTTTCAAAATAACATGCTGGAGGCTCAAATTGTGGGTTTTCTTAGAGGGCAATGTAAGTAAATAGGGGGCCATAGCTATAGAGGATAAGCTATTTTAAGGGTAAACTCTAGAAGTGAAGAAATAGGAGGAGATTTATCAAACCTGTTGACAGGAAAAGTTGCCTAGATGTCCATAGCAACCAATCAGATAGCTTCTTTCATTTTGAAAAGGCCTTGTCAAAAATATAAGAAGGGATCTGATTGGTTGTTATGGGGAATCGGGCCACCTTTCCTCTCTACAGGTTTTGAAAAATCTCCTTCATAGTGTTTAGGCAATTAGGTAGCTGTAAGATACTTTAGCACAAGCAGTTAAGTTATTATTGTATTTGATAGTTTATGTATAAGATTATATATAAAACAGGCAGAGGAGTTAAAAGAAAGGCTCACTATGAGGGGTTACCCAATAAATATCATCGAAAAGGCATACAAAAAAGCAGAAATTAAAAACAGGGACGAATTGCTAACTCCTAAACATCAAACGAGGAAAAAACATCAACAGAATAAAAAACACATAGTTTTTTCCTTTGCCAACTCTCCAATCAACCATCTGATCAGGAAAAGCATATTTGATAACTGGTTCTATTTCGAAAATGATGAAGAATTGGAAGAGGAAGCAAAGGAAAAACCAGTCATTACTTTTAGAAAATCTACTACTATAGGAGACATAATTAAAAAGCATAATAAAAAGTGCCAAGGTGAGGGTGACCGCTGGCTGACAAGAATGACACCAAAAGGAAATTTCCCTTGCAGGCATTGCAATTTTTGTAGATTTAACCTGTCTAAAAGATACTTTTCTATAGGCGGTGTCAATATTTTTGTCAATCAGCTCATCACCTGTCAATCCACTCACATAGTGTATTGCCTAATATGTCCTTGTAAGAAATTTTACATAGGAAAAACTAAGCGCAAATTGAATGCACGTGTGAGAGAACATCTCTATTCTTTCCGATCAGGCAAGGGGTCGCCTCGCTTTATCACCCATATGAATGAATGTAATGGCGGTAATAGCGAGGGTCTCAAATTTGCCGGTCTCGAAAGAAAGGAGAATATTCCCGCGGGCACAGATAAACACGCCTACCTATTACGCCGGGAGGCGTTCTGGATCATTAGGCTTAAAGCTATGGGCCCGACGGGAATGAACGACAAACAAGATCTGTCAGCTTTTCTTTGAATCGGCTACCTTTGCAAGGTGGTTTCGTTTTAAGTATTTGACATATACTGTTGTTTAAAAAAAAATGGTTTGTGTTTTTGTATTGTATGCGCTATATGTATGTGTTTACGGTCACCACGCCCCCTACCTTTTTCAAGACTGTATAAATACTTACCCACCTGAGTAGGTAGGCGTACAACTTATTGGCCGGAAGAAGCCTCAAGCCATGACGCGAAACTAGTCACCTCTGGTGGTGTGCCCCCGCGTCTTGAGAGCGGCTGCTCTAGCTCCCCACGAGAAGTGACCGTATTTTATGTTCCACTTTGCCGGTGTGAATAAAGGACGATAATTTATATTCTGCTACTGGATGGTGAGTGCGACTTCTTTTCTCTTCGTATAAACACAGCAATGTAGGATAGACCTTTTCCTTCCATGTCTATTTATTAAGAAGGGCCTTTATATAAAGGCATCCTCTGGGACACTCTACTGACAATTTAACCTAAATTGTTCTCTTAAGGCAGTTTAATTATATAGCCACATTAGAAATGTATACATGTAGGATGGTTTGAATTGGGAAAATAGGTAAAGGACAAGGAATATATGAAAAGATGGCAGTATATGGCAACTTTACTGCTTTTTTGTTGTTGTTTTTTTTAAGCAAAAGAGGAGCATATAATTGTTAAAAAAGGCTATTTTTGGAGATGGACAGGCAGGCTTGAAGGGGAGAAGGTAGGCCTGTATTTTGAACTTAAAAACTTAAATGGGTTTTTGGGTTCAAAATGTGTAATTTTCTCTTATGCTGCCATCTTTCTAATTTTGAATTTTGAGGTTTCAGGTCATCAGATTGTTTTGTGACTTTAGAGCAGTATCAATGCAGGACTGTTTAGAGAGGGTATGTTGGAGGCTCAAATTGTGGGTTTTCTTAGAGGACAATGTAAGTAAATAGGGGGGCCATAGCTATAGAGGATAAGCTATTTCATTGATAAACGCTAGAAGGGAAGAGATAGGGGGAGATTTATCAAAACCTTTTGACAGGAAAAGTTGCCTAGATGTCCATAGCAACCAATCAGATAGCTTCTTTCATTTTGCAAAGGCCTTGTCAAAAATATAACAAGTGATCTGATTGGTTGCTATGGGGAACTAGGCAACCTTTCTTCTGCACCGGTTTTAACAAATCTCCTTGATAGCCTTTAGGCAATTAGGTAGCTAAAAGATTCTTTAGCACAAGCAATTAAGTTATTGTTTTATTTGATAGTTCATGTATAAGATTTCTTACCCACCTCTGTCTATTGTGAGCTTGTGTAATGTTTCAGTGAGGGACTTGGGCCTATTAGTTTTGTTATAGTGGTGTGAATAGTCGGGCTTTTACCAGATGCATCACAAACCTCACTTGTTCACGATGTCTGGTTTTTAAGAGTAAATAAAGGCCAAACATTTTTACCCACTATCTTCTAAAAAAGGTTAGGTCCCTCTGTCGTCTGTTTCTGTCATTATAAAATTGAATGCAATGTAGGATAGACCTTTTCCTTCCATGTCTATTTATTAAGAAGGGCCTTGATATAAGGGCATCCTCTGGGACACTCTACTGACAATTTAACCTCCATTGTTCTCTTAAGGTAGTTTAACTATATAGCCACATTAGAAATGTATGCATGTAGGATGATTTGAATTGGGAAATTAGGTAAAGGACAACAAATATATGAAAAGATGGCAGTATATGGCAACTTTACTTTTTTTTTTTTTTTAAGCAAAAGAGGAGCATATAATTGTTTAAAAAGGATATTTTTGGAGATGGACAGGCAGGCTTGATGGGGAGGAGGTAGGCCTGTATTTTGAACTTAAAAACTTAAATGGGTTTTTGGGTTCAAAATGTGTAAATTTCTCATATGCTGCTATCTTTATAATTTTGAATTTTGAGGTTCAGGTCATCGGATTGTTTTGTGACATTAGAGCAGTATCAATGTTGGACTGTTTAGAGAGGATATGTTGGAGGCTCAAATTGTGGGTTTTCTTAGAGGACAATGTAAGTAAATAGGGGGGCCATAGCTATAGAGGATAAGCTATTTCAAGGGTAAACCCTAGAAGTGAAGAAATAGGGGGATATTTATCAAAACCTTTTGACAGGAAAAGTTGCCTAGATGTCCATAGCAACCAATCAGATAGCTTCTTTCATTTTGCAAAGGCCTTGTCAAAAATATAAGAAGTGATCTGATTGGTTGCTATGGGGGAACTGGGCAACCTTTCCTCTGCACAGGTTTTGACAAATCTCCTTGATAGTCTCTTAGGCAATTAGGTAGCTATAAGATTCTTTAGCACAAGCATTTAAGTTATTATTGTATTTGATAGTTCATGTATAAGATTTCTTACCCACCCCTGTCTATTGTGAGCTTGTGTAATGTTTCAATGAGGGACTTGGGCCTATTAGTTTTGTTATAGTGGTGTGAATAGTTGGGCTTTTACCAGATGCATCACAAACCTCACTTGTGCACGGTGTCTGGTTTTTAAGAGTAAATAAAGGCCAAACATTTTTACCCACTATCTTCTAAAAAAGGTTAGGTCCCTCTGTCGTCTGTTTCTGTCATTATAAAATTGAATGCAATGTAGGATAGACCTTTTCCTTCCATGTCTATTTATTAAGAAGGGCCTTTATATAAGGGGATCATCTGGGACACTCTACTGACAATTTAACCTCCATTGTTCTCTTAAGGTAGTTTAACTATATAGCCACATTAGAAATGTATGCATGTAGGATGATTTGAATTGGGAAAAAAGGTAAAGGACAACAAATATATGAAAAGATGGCAGTATATGGCAACTTTACTGTGTTTTTTATTTCTTTTAAAGCAAAAGAGGAGCATATAATTGTTTAAAAAGGATATTTTTGGAGATGGACAGGCAGGCTTGATGGGGAGGAGGTAGGCCTGTATTTTGAACTTAAAAACTTAAATGGGTTTTTGGGTTCAAAATGTGTAATTTTCTCATATGCAGCCATCTTTATAATTTTGAATTTTGAGGTTCAGGTCATCGGATTGTTTTGTGACTTTAGAGCAGTATCAATGCTGGACTGTTTGGATAGGATATGTTGGAGGCTCAAATTGTGGGTTTTCTTAGAGGACAATGTAAGTAAATAGGGGGGCCATAGCTATAGAGGATATGCTATTTCAAGGGTAAACCCTAGAAGTGAAGAGATAGGGGGATATTTATCAAAACCTTTTGGCAGGAAAAGTTGCCTAGATGTCCATAGCAACCAATCAGATAGCTCTTTTCATTTTGCAAAGGCCTTGTCAAAAATATAAGAAGTGATCTGATTGGTTGCTATGGGGGAACTGGGCAACCTTTCTTCTGCACAGGTTTTGACAAATCTCCTTGATAGTCTTTAGGCACTTAGGTAGCTGTAAGATTCTTTAGCACAAGCATTTAAGTTATTATTGTATTTGATAGTTCATGTATAAGATTTCTTACCCACCCCTGTCTATTGTGAGCTTGTGTAATGTTTCAATGAGGAATAGTTATAGTGGTGTGAATAGTTGGGCTTTTACCAGATGCATCACAAACCTCACTTGTGCACGGTGTCTGGTTTTTAAGAGTAAATAAAGGCCAAACATTTTTACCCACTATCTTCTAAAAAAGGTTAGGTCCCTCTGTCGTCTGTTTCTGTCATTATAAAATTGAATGCAATGTAGGATAGACCTTTTCCTTCCATGTCTATTTATTAAGAAGGGCCTTTATATAAAGGCATCCTCTGGGACACTCTACTGACAATTTAACCTCCAATGTTCTCTTAAGGTAGTTTAACTATATAGCCACATTAGAAATGTATGCATGTAGGATGATTTGAATTGGGAAATTAGGTAAAGGACAACAAATATATGAAAAGATGGCAGTATATGGCAACTTTACTGTTTTTTGTTTTTTTTAAAGCAAAAGAGGAGCATATAATTGTTTAAAAAGGATATTTTTGGAGATGGACAGGCAGGCTTGATGGGGAGGAGGCAGGCCTGTATTTTGAACTTAAAAACTTAAATGGGTTTTTGGGTTCAAAATGTGTAATTTTCTCATATGCTGCCATCTTTATAATTTTGAATTTTGAGGTTCAGGTCATCGGATTGTTTTGTGACATTAGAGCAGTATCAATGTTGGACTGTTTAGAGAGGATATGTTGGAGGCTCAAATTGTGGGTTTTCTTTGAGGACAATGTAAGTAAATAGGGGGGCCATAGCTATAGAGGATAAGCTATTTCATTGGTAAACGCTAGAAGTGAAGAGATAGGGGGATATTTATCAAAACCTTTTGACAGGAAAAGTTGCCTAGATGTCCATAGCAACCAATCAGATAGCTTCTTTCATTTTGCAAAGTCCTGGTCAAAAATATAAGAAGTGATCTGATTGGTTGCTATGGGGGAACTGGGCAACCTTTCCTCTGCACAGGTTTTGACAAATCTCCTTGATAGTCTTTAGGCAATTAGGTAGCTATAAGATTCTTTAGCACAAGCATTTAAGTGATTATTGTATTTGATAGTTCATGTATAAGATTTCTTACCCACCCCTGTCTATTGTGAGCTTGTGTAATGTTTCAGTGAGGGACTTGGGCCTATTAGTTTTGTTATAGTGGTGTGAATAGTTGGGCTTTTACCAGATGCATCACAAACCTCACTTGTGCACGATGTCTGGTTTTTAAGAGTAAATAAAGGCCAAACATTTTTACCCACTATCTTCTAAAAAAGGTTAGATCCCTCTATCGTCTGTTTCTGTCATTATAAAATTGAATGCAATGTAGGATAGACCTTTTCCTTCCATGTCTATTTATTAAGAAGGGCCTTTATATAAGGGCATCCTCTGGGACACTCTACTGACAATTTAACCTCCATTGTTCTCTTAAGGTAGTTTAACTATATAGCCACATTAATAATGTATGCATGTAGGATGGTTTGAATTGGGAAAATAGGTAAAGGACAACAAATATATGAAAAGATGGCAGTATATGGCAACTTTACTGTTTTTTTTTTCAAAGCAAAAGAGGAGCATATAATTGTTTAAAAAGGATATTTTTGGAGATGGACAGGCAGGCTTGATGGGGTGGAGGTAGGCCTGTATTTTGAACTTAAAAACTTAAATGGGTTTTTGGGTTCAAAATGTGTAATTTTCTCATATGCTGCCATCTTTATAATTTTGAATTTTGAGGTTCAGGTCATCGGATTGTTTTGTGACATTAGAGCAGTATCAATGTTGGACTGTTTAGATAGGATATATTGGAGGCTCAAATTGTGGGTTTTCTTGGAGGACAATGTAAGTAAATAGGGGGGCCATAGCTATAGAGGATAAGCTATTTCAAGGGTAAATGCTAGAAGTGAAGAGATAGGGGGAGATTTATCAAAACCTTTTGACAGGAAAAGTTGCCTAGATGTCCATAGCAACCCATCAGATAGCTTCTTTCATTTTGCAAATTCCTTGTCAAAAATATAAGAAGGGATCTGATTGATTGCTATGGGGAACTGGGCAACCTTTCCTCTGCAAAGGTTTTGACAAATCTCCTTGATAGTCTTTAGGCAATTAGGTAGCTATAAGATTCTTTAGCACAAGCATTTAAGTTATTATTGTATTTGATAGTTCATGTATAAGATTTCTTACCCACCCCTGTCTATTGTGAGCTTGTGTAATGTTTCAGTGAGGAACTTGGGCCTATTAGTTTTGTTATAGTGGTGTGAATAGTTGGGCTTTTACCAGATGCATCACTAACCTCACTGGTGCATGGTGTCTGGTTTTTAAGAGTAAATAAAGGCCAAACATTTTTACCCACTATATTCTAAAAAAGGTTAGGTCCCTCTGTCGTCTGTTTCTGTCATTATAAAATTGAATGCAATGTAGGATAGACCTTTTCCTTCCATGTCTATTTATTAAGAAGGGCCTTTATATAAAGGCATCCTCTGGGACACTCTACTGACAATTTAACCTCCATTGTTCTCTTAAGGTAGTTTAACTATATAGCCACATTAGAAATGTATGCATGTAGGATGGTTTGAATTGGGAAATTAGGTAAAGGACAACAAATATATGAAAAGATGGCAGTATATGGCAACTTTACTTTTTTTTTTTTTTTTTTCAAAGCAAAAGAGGAGCATATAATTGTTTAAAAAGGATATTTTTGGAGATGGACAGGCAGGCTTGATGGGGTGGAGGTAGGCCTGTGTTTTGAACTTAAAAACTTAAATGGGTTTTTGGGTTCAAAATGTGTAATTTTCTCATATGCTGCCATCTTTATAATTTTGAATTTTGAGGTTCAGGTCATCGGATTGTTTTGTGACATTAGAGGAGTATCAATGTTGGACTGTTTAGATAGGATATATTGGAGGCTCAAATTGTGGGTTTTCTTAGAGGACAATGTAAGTAAATAGGGGGGCCATAGCTATAGAGGATTAGCTATTTCAAGGGTAAACCCTAGAAGTGAAGAGATAGGGGGATATTTATCAAAATCTTTTGACAGGAAAAGTTACCTAGATGTCCATAGCAACCAATCAGATAGCTTCTTTCATTTTGCAAAGGCCTTGTCAAAAATATAAGAAGTGATCTGATTGGTTGCTATGGGGGAACTGGGCAACCTTTCCTCTGCAAAGGTTTTGACAAATCTCCTTGATAGTCTTTAGGCAATTAGGTAGCTATAAGATTCTTTAGCACAAGCATTTAAGTTATTATTGTATTTGATAGTTCATGTATAAGATTTCTTACCCACCCCTGTCTATTGTGAGCTTGTGTAATGTTTCAGCGAAGGACTTGGGCCTATTAGTTTTGTTATAGTGGTGTGAATAGTTGGGCTTTTACCAGATGCATCACTAACCTCACTGGTGCACGGTGTCTGGTTTTTAAGAGTAAATAAAGGCCAAACATTTTTACCCACTATCTTCTAAAAAAGGTTAGGTCCCTCTGTCTTCTGTTTCTGTCATTATAAAATTGAATGCAATGTAGGATAGACCTTTTCCTTCCATGTCTATTTATTAAGAAGGGCCTTTATATAAGGGCATCCTCTGGGACACTCTACTGACAATCTAACCTCCATTGTTCTCTTAAGGTAGTTAAACTATATAGCCACATTAGAAATGTATGCATGTAGGATGATTTGAATTGGGAAATTAGGTAAAGGACAACAAATATATGAAAAGATGGCAGTATAAGGCAACTTTACTTTTTTTTTATAAAGCAAAAGAGGAGCATATAATTATTTAAAAAGGATATTTTTGGAGATGGACAGGCAGGCTTGATGGGGAGGAGGTAGGCCTGTATTTTGAACTTAAAAACTTAAATGGGTTTTTGGGTTCAAAATGTTTAATTTTCTCATATGCTGCCATCTTTATAATTTTGAATTTTGAGGTTCAGGTCATCGGATTGTTTTGTAACATTAGAGCAGTATCAATGTTGGACTGTTTAGATAGGATATGTTGGAGGCTCAAATTGTGGGTTTTCTTAGAGGACAATGTAAGTAAATAGGGGGGCCATAGCTATAGAGGATAAGCTATTTCAAGGGTAAACCCTAGAAGTGAAGAAATAGGGGGAGATTTATCAAAACCTTTTGACAGGAAAAGTTGCCTAGATGTCCATAGCAACCAATCAGATAGCTTCTTTCATTTTGCAAAGGCCTTGTCAAAAATATAAGAAGTGATCTGATTGGTTGCTATGGGGGAACTGTGCAACCTTTCTTCTGCACAGGTTTTGACAAATCTCCTTGATAGTCTTTAGGCAATTAGGTAACTATAAGATTCTTTAGCACAAGCATTTAAGTTATTATTGTATTTGATAGTTCATGTATAAGATTTCTTACCCACCCCTGTCTATTGTGAGATTGTGTAATGTTTCAGTGAGGGACTTGGGCCTATTAGTTTCGTTATAGTGGTGTGAATAGTTGGGCTTTTACCAGATGCATCACTAACCTCACTTGTGCACGGTGTCTGGTTTTTAAGAGTAAATAAAGGCCAAACATTTTTACCCACTATCTTCTAAAAAAGGTTACGTCCCTCTGTCGTCTGTTTCTGTCATTATAAAATTGAATACAATGTAGGATAGACCTTTTCCTTCCATGTCTATTTATTAAGAAGGGCCTTTATATAAGGGCATCCTCTGGGACACTCTACTGACAATTTAACCTCCATTGTTCTCTTAAGGTAGTTTAACTATATAGCCACATTAGAAATGTATGCATGTAGGATGGTTTGAATTGGGAAAATAGGTAAATGACAACAAATAAATGAAAAGATGGCAGTATATGGCAATTTTACTGTTTGGTTTTTTTTAAAGCAAAAGAGGAGCATATAATTGTTTAAAAAGGATATTTTTGGAGATGGAAAGGCAGGCTTGATGGGGTGGAGGTAGGCCTGTATTTTGAACTTAAAAACTTAAATGGGTTTTTGGGTTCAAAATGTGTAATTTTCTCATATGCTGCCATCTTTATAATTTTGAATTTTGAGGTTCAGGTCATCGGATTGTTTTGTGACATTAGAGCAGTATCAATGTTGGACTGTTTAGATAGGATATATTGGAGGCTCAAATTGTGGGTTTTCTTGGAGGACAATGTAAGTAAATAGGGGGGCCATAGCTATAGAGGATAAGCTATTTCAAGGGTAAATGCTAGAAGTGAAGAGATAGGGGGAGATTTATCAAAACCTTTTGACAGGAAAAGTTGCCTAGATGTCCATAGCAACCCATCAGATAGCTTCTTTCATTTTGCAAATTCCTTGTCAAAAATATAAGAAGGGATCTGATTGATTGCTATGGGGAACTGGGCAACCTTTCCTCTGCACAGGTTTTGACAAATCTCCCTGATAGTCTTTAGGCAATTAGGTAGCTATAAGATTCTTTGGCACAAGCATTTAAGTTATTATTGTATTTGATAGTTCATGTATAAGATTTCTTACCCACCCCTGTCTATTGTGAGCTTGTGTAATGTTTCAATGAGGAACTTGGGCCTATTAGTTTTGTTATAGAGCTGTGAATAGTTGGGCTTTAACCAGATGCATCACAAACCTCACTTGTGCACGATGTCTGGTTTTTAAGAGTAAATAAAGGCCAAACATTTTTACCCTCTATCTTCTAAAAAAGGTTAGGTCCCTCTGTCGTCTGTTTCTGTCATTATAAAATTGAATGCAATGTAGGATAGACCTTTTCCTTCCATGTCTATTTCTTAAGAAGGGCCTTTATATAAGGGCATCCTCTGGGACACTCTACTGACAATTTAACCTCCATTGTTCTCTTAAGGTAGTTTAACTATATAGCCACATTAGAAATGTATGCATGTAGGATGATTTGAATTGGGAAATTAGGTAAAGGACAACAAATATATGAAAAGATGGCAGTATATGGCAACTTTACTTTTTTTTTTTTTTTTTTATAAAGCAAAAGAGGAGCATATAATTGTTTAAAAAGGATATTTTTGGAGATGGACAGGCAGGCTTGATGGGGAGGAGGTAGGCCTGTATTTTGAACTTAAAAACTTAAATGGGTTTTTGGGTTCAAAATGTGTAATTTTCTCATATGCTGCCATCTTTATAATTTTGAATTTTGAGGTTCAGGTCATCGGATTGTTTTGTGACATTAGAGCAGTATCAATGTTGGAATGTTTAGATAGGATATGTTTGAGGCTCAAATTGTGGGTTTTCTTAGAGGAAAATGTAAGTAAATAGGGGGGCCATAGCTATAGAGGATAAGCTATTTCAAGGGTAAACCCTAGAAGTGAAGAAATAGGGGGAGATTTATCAAAACCTTTTGACATGAAAAGTTGAATAGATGTCCATAGCAACCAATCAAATAGCTTCTTTCATTTTGCAAAGGCCTTGTAAAAAATATAAGAAGTGATCTGATTGGTTGCTATGGGGAACTGGGCAACCTTTCCTCTGCACAGGTTTTGACAAATCTCCTTGATAGTCTTTAGGCAATTAGGTAACTATAAGATTATTTAGCACAAGCATTTAAGTTATTATTGTATTTGATAGTTCATGTATAAGATTTCTTACCCACCCCTGTCTATTGTGAGCTTGTGTAATGTTTCAGTGAGGGACTTGGGCCTATTAGTTTCGTTATAGTGGTATGAATAGTTGGGCTTTTACCAGATGCATCACTAACCTCACTTGTGCACGGTGTCTGGTTTTTAAGAGTAAATAAAGGCCAAACATTTTTACCCACTATCTTCTAAAAAAGGTTAGGTCCCTCTGTCGTCTGTTTCTGTCATTATAAAATTGAATGCAATGTAGGATAGACCTTTTCCTTCCATGTCTATTTCTTAAGAAGGTTCTTTATATAAGGGCATCCTCTGGGACACTCTACTGACAATTTAACCTCCATTGTTCTCTTAAGGTAGTTTAACTATATAGCCACATTAGAAATGTATGCATGTAGGATGATTTGAATTGGGAAATTAGGTAAAGGACAACAAATATATGAAAAGATGGCAATATATGGCAACTTTACTGTTTGGTTTTTTTTAAAGCAAAAGAGGATCATATAATTGTTTAAAAAGGATATTTTTGGAGATGGACAGGCAGGCTTGATGGGGAGGAGGTAGGCCTGTATTTTGAACTTAAAAATTTAAATGGGTTTTTGGGTTCAAAATGTGTAATTTTCTCATATGCTGCCATCTTTATAATTTTGAATTTTGAGGTTTCAGGTCATCAGATTGTTTTGTGAATTTAGAGCAGTATCAATGCAGGACTGTTTAGAGACGGTATGTTGGAGGCTCAAATTGTGGGTTTTCTTAGAGGGTAATGTAAGTAAATAGGGGGGCCATAGCTATAAAGGATAAGCTATTTCATTGATAAACGCTAGAAGTGAAGAGATAGGGGGAGATTTATCAAAACCTTTTGACAGGAAAAGTTGCCTAGATGTCCATAGCAACCAATCAGATAGCTTCTTTCATTTTGCAAAGGCCTTGTCAAAAATATAAGAAGGGATCTGATTGGTTGCTATGGGGAACTGGGCAACCTTTCCTCTGCACAGGTTTTGACAAATCTCCTTGATAGTCTTTAGGCAATTAGGTAGCTATAAGATTCTTTGGCACAAGCATTTAAGTTATTATTGTATTTGATAGTTCATGTATAAGATTTCTTACCCATCCCTGTCTATTGTGAGCTTGTGTAATGTTTCAATGAGGAACTTGGGCCTATTAGTTTTGTTATAGAGCTGTGAATAGTTGGGCTTTAACCAGATGCATCACAAACCTCACTTGTGCACGATGTCTGGTTTTTAAGAGTAAATAAAGGCCAAACATTTTTACCCTCTATCTTCTAAAAAAGGTTAGGTCCCTCTGTCGTCTGTTTCTGTCATTATAAAATTGAATGCAATGTAGGATAGACCTTTTCCTTCCATGTCTATTTCTTAAGAAGGGCCTTTATATAAGGGCATCCTCTGGGACACTCTACTGACAATTTAACCTCCATTGTTCTCTTAAGGTAGTTTAACTATATAGCCACATTAGAAATGTATGCATGTAGGATGATTTGAATTGGGAAATTAGGTAAAGGACAACAAATATATGAAAAGATGGCAGTATATGGCAACTTTACTTTTTTTTTTTTTTTTTTATAAAGCAAAAGAGGAGCATATAATTGTTTAAAAAGGATATTTTTGGAGATGGACAGGCAGGCTTGATGGGGAGGAGGTAGGCCTGTATTTTGAACTTAAAAACTTAAATGGGTTTTTGGGTTCAAAATGTGTAATTTTCTCATATGCTGCCATCTTTATAATTTTGAATTTTGAGGCTCAGGTCATCGGATTGTTTTGTGACATTAGAGCAGTATCAATGTTGGAATGTTTAGATAGGATATGTTTGAGGCTCAAATTGTGGGTTTTCTTAGAGGAAAATGTAAGTAAATAGGGGGGCCATAGCTATAGAGGATAAGCTATTTCAAGGGTAAACCCTAGAAGTGAAGAAATAGGGGGAGATTTATCAAAACCTTTTGACATGAAAAGTTGAATAGATGTCCATAGCAACCAATCAAATAGCTTCTTTCATTTTGCAAAGGCCTTGTAAAAAATATAAGAAGTGATCTGATTGGTTGCTATGGGGAACTGGGCAACCTTTCCTCTGCACAGGTTTTGACAAATCTCCTTGATAGTCTTTAGGCAATTAGGTAACTATAAGATTATTTAGCACAAGCATTTAAGTTATTATTGTATTTGATAGTTCATGTATAAGATTTCTTACCCACCCCTGTCTATTGTGAGCTTGTGTAATGTTTCAGTGAGGGACTTGGGCCTATTAGTTTCGTTATAGTGGTGTGAATAGTTGGGCTTTTACCAGATGCATCACTAACCTCACTTGTGCACGGTGTCTGGTTTTTAAGAGTAAATAAAGGCCAAACATTTTTACCCACTATCTTCTAAAAAAGGTTAGGTCCCTCTGTCGTCTGTTTCTGTCATTATAAAATTGAATGCAATGTAGGATAGACCTTTTCCTTCCATGTCTATTTCTTAAGAAGGTTCTTTATATAAGGGCATCCTCTGGGACACTCTACTGACAATTTAACCTCCATTGTTCTCTTAAGGTAGTTTAACTATATAGCCACATTAGAAATGTATGCATGTAGGATGGTTTGAATTGGGAAATTAGGTAAAGGACAACAAATATATGAAAAGATGGCAATATATGGCAACTTTACTGTTTGGTTTTTTTTAAAGCAAAAGAGGATCATATAATTGTTTAAAAAGGATATTTTTGGAGATGGACAGGCAGGCTTGATGGGGAGGAGGTAGGCCTGTATTTTGAACTTAAAAACTTAAATGGGTTTTTGGGTTCAAAATGTGTAATTTTCTCATATGCTGCCATCTTTATAATTTTGAATTTTGAGGTTTCAGGTCATCAGATTGTTTTGTGAATTTAGAGCAGTATCAATGCAGGACTGTTTAGAGACGGTATGTTGGAGGCTCAAATTGTGGGTTTTCTTAGAGGGTAATGTAAGTAAATAGGGGGGCCATAGCTATAAAGGATAAGCTATTTCATTGATAAACGCTAGAAGTGAAGAGATAGGGGGAGATTTATCAAAACCTTTTGACAGGAAAAGTTGCCTAGATGTCCATAGCAACCAATCAGATAGCTTCTTTCATTTTGCAAAGGCCTTGTCAAAAATATAAGAAGGGATCTGATTGGTTGCTATGGGGAACTGGGCAACCTTTCCTCTGCACAGGTTTTGACAAATCTCCTTGATAGTCTTTAGGCAATTAGGTAGCTATAAGATTCTTTGGCACAAGCATTTAAGTTATTATTGTATTTGATAGTTCATGTATAAGATTTCTTACCCATCCCTGTCTATTGTGAGCTTGTGTAATGTTTCAATGAGGAACTTGGGCCTATTAGTTTTGTTATAGAGCTGTGAATAGTTGGGCTTTAACCAGATGCATCACAAACCTCACTTGTGCACGATGTCTGGTTTTTAAGAGTAAATAAAGGCCAAACATTTTTACCCTCTATCTTCTAAAAAAGGTTAGGTCCCTCTGTCGTCTGTTTCTGTCATTATAAAATTGAATGCAATGTAGGATAGACCTTTTCCTTCCATGTCTATTTCTTAAGAAGGGCCTTTATATAAGGGCATCCTCTGGGACACTCTACTGACAATTTAACCTCTATTGTTCTCTTAAGGTAGTTTAACTATATAGCCACATTAGAAATGTATGCATGTAGAATGATTTGAATTGGGAAATTAGGTAAAGGACAACAAATATATGAAAAGATGGCAGTATATGGCAACTTTCCTTTTTTTTTTTTTTTTTTAAAGCAAAAGAGGAGCATATAATTGTTTAAAAAGGATATTTTTGGAGATGGACAGGCAGGCTTGATGGGGAGGAGGTAGGCCTGTATTTTGAACTTAAAAACTTAAATGGGTTTTTGGGTTCAAAATGTGTAATTTTCTCATATGCTGCCATCTTTATAATTGTGAATTTTGAGGTTCAGGTCATCGGATTGTTTTGTGACATTAGAGCAGTATCAATGTTGGACTGTTTAGATAGGATATG
Source organism: Hyla sarda (assembly GCF_029499605.1). NCBI lineage: Eukaryota > Metazoa > Chordata > Amphibia > Anura > Hylidae > Hyla > Hyla sarda. The sequence continues at coordinate 491,617,596 of NC_079189.1, forward strand.
TTGGAGGCTCAAATTGTGGGTTTTCTTAGAGGAAAATGTAAGTAAATAGGGGGGCCATAGCTATAGAGGATAAGCTATTTCAAGGGTAAACCCTAGAAGTGAAGAAATAGGGGGAGATTTATCAAAACCTTTTGACATGAAAAGTTGAATAGATGTCCATAGCAACCAATCAAATAGCTTCTTTCATTTTGCAAAGGCCTTGTAAAAAATATAAGAAGTGATCTGATTGGTTGCTATGGGGAACTGGGCAACCTTTCCTCTGCACAGGTTTTGACAAATCTCCTTGATAGTCTTTAGGCAATTAGGTAACTATAAGATTATTTAGCACAAGCATTTAAGTTATTATTGTATTTGATAGTTCATGTATAAGATTTCTTACCCACCCCTGTCTATTGTGAGCTTGTGTAATGTTTCAGTGAGGGACTTGGGCCTATTAGTTTCGTTATAGTGGTGTGAATAGTTGGGCTTTTACCAGATGCATCACTAACCTCACTTGTGCACGGTGTCTGGTTTTTAAGAGTAAATAAAGGCCAAACATTTTTACCCACTATCTTCTAAAAAAGGTTAGGTCCCTCTGTCGTCTGTTTCTGTCATTATAAAATTGAATGCAATGTAGGATAGACCTTTTCCTTCCATGTCTATTTCTTAAGAAGGGCCTTTATATAAGGGCATCCTCTGGGACACTCTACTGACAATTTAACCTCCATTGTTCTCTTAAGGTAGTTTAACTATATAGCCACATTAGAAATGTATGCATGTAGGATGGTTTGAATTGGGAAATTAGGTAAAGGACAACAAATATATGAAAAGATGGCAGTATATGGCAACTTTACTTTTTTTTTTTTTTTTAAAGCAAAAGAGGAGCATATAATTGTTTAAAAAGGATATTTTTGGAGATGGACAGGCAGGCTTGATGGGGAGGAGGTAGGCCTGTATTTTGAACTTAAAAACTTAAATGGGTTTTTGGGTTCAAAATGTGTAATTTTCTCATATGCTGCCATCTTTATAATTTTGAATTTTGAGGTTCAGGTCATTGGATTGTTTTGTGACATTAGAGGAGTAGCAATGTTGGACTGTTTAGATAGGATATATTGGAGGCTCAAATTGTGGGTTTTCTTAGAGGACAATGTAAGTAAATAGGGGGGCCATAGCTATAGAGGATAAGCTATTTCAAGGGTAAACCCTAGAAGTGAAGAAATAGGGGGAGATTTATCAAAATCTTTTGACAGGAAAAGTTGCCTAGATGTCCATAGCAACCAATCAGATAGCTTCTTTCATTTTGCAAAGGCCTTGTCAAAAATATAAGAAGTGATCTGATTGGTTGCTATGGGGGAACTGGGCAACCTTTCTTCTGCACAGGTTTTGACAAATCTCCTTGATAGTCTTTAGGCAATTAGGTAACTATAAGATTCTTTAGCACAAGCATTTAAGTTATTATTGTATTTGATAGTTCATGTATAAGATTTCTTACCCACCCCTGTCTATTGTGAGCTTGTGTAATGTTTCAGTGAGGGACTTGGGCCTATTAGTTTCGTTATAGTGGTGTGAATAGTTGGGCTTTTACCAGATGCATCACTAACCTCACTTGTGCACGGTGTCTGGTTTTTAAGAGTAAATAAAGGCCAAACATTTTTACCCACTATCTTCTAAAAAAGGTTAGGTCCCTCTGTCGTCTGTTTCTGTCATTATAAAATTGAATGCAATGTAGGATAGACCTTTTCCTTCCATGTCTATTTATTAAGAAGGGCCTTTATATAAGGGCATCCTCTGGGACACTCTACTGACAATTTAACCTCCATTGTTCTCTTAAGGTAGTTTAACTATATAGCCACATTAGAAATGTATGCATGTAGGATGGTTTGAATTGGGAAAATAGGTAAATGACAACAAATCTATGAAAAGATGGCAGTATATGGCAATTTTACTGTTTGGTTTTTTTTAAAGCAAAAGAGGATCATATAATTGTTTAAAAAGGCTATTTTTGGAGATGGACAGGCAGGCTTGATGGGGAGGAGGTAGGCCTGTGTTTTGAACTTAAAAACTTAAATGGGTTTTTGGGTTCAAAATGTGTAATTTTCTCATATGCTGCCATCTTTATAATTTTGAATTTTGAGGTTCGGTCATCGGATTGTTTTGTGACATTAGAGGAGTATCAATGTTGGACGGTTTAGATAGGATATATTGGAGGCTCAAATTGTGGGTTTTCTTAGAGGACAATGTAAGTAAATAGGGGGGCCATAGCTATAGAGGATAAGCTATTTCAAGGGTAAACGCTAGAAGTAAAGAGATAGGGGAAGATTTATCAAAACCTTTTGACAGGAAAAGTTGCCTAGATGTCCATAGCAACCCATCAGATAGCTTCTTTCATTTTGCAAAGGCCTTGTTAAAAATATAAGACGGGATCTGATTGGTTGCTATGGGGAACTGGGCAACCTTTCCTCTGCACAGGTTTTGACAAATCTCCCTGATAGTTTTTAGGCAATTAGGTAGCTATAAGATTCTTTAGCACAAGCAATTAAGTTATTGTTTTATTTGATAGTTCATGTATAAGATTTCTTACCCACCTCTGTCTATTGTGAGCTTGTGTGATGTTTCAATGAGGGACTTGGGCCTATTAGTTTTTTTTATAGTGGTGTGAATAGTTGGGATTTTACCAGATGCATCAAAAACCTCACTTGTGCACGATGTCTGGTTTTTAAGAGTAAATAAAGGCCAAACATTTTTACCCACTATCTTCTAAAAAAGGTTAGGTCCCTCTATCGTCTGTTTCTGTCATTATAAAATTGAATGCAATGTAGGATAGACCTTTTCCTTCCATGTCTATTTATTAAGAAGGGCCTTTATATAAGGACATTCTCTGGGACACTCTACTGACAATTTAACCTCCATTGTTCTCTTACGGTTGTTTAACTATATAGCCACATTAGAAATGTATGCATGTAGGATGGTTTGAATTGGGAAAAAAGGTAAAGGACAACAAATATATGAAAAGATGGCAGTATATTGCAACTTTACTGTTTTTTTTTTTTAAAGCAAAAGAGGAGCATATAATTGTTTAAAAAGGATATTTTTGGAGATGGACAGGCAGGCTTGATGGGGTGGAGGTAGGCCTGTGTTTTGAACTTAAAAACTTAAATGGGTTTTTGGGTTCAAAATGTGTAATTTTCTCATATGCTGCCATCTTTATAATTTTGAATTTTGAGGTTCAGGTCATCGGATTGTTTTGTGACATTAGAGCAGTATCAATGTTGGACTGTTTAGATAGGATATATTGGAGGGTCAAATTGTGGGTTTTCTTGGAGGACAATGTAAGTAAATAGGGGGGCCATAGCTATAGAGGATAAGCTATTTCAAGGGTAAATGCTAGAAGTGAAGAGATAGGGGGAGATTTATCAAAACCTTTTGACAGGAAAAGTTGCCTAGATGTCCATAGCAACCCATCAGATAGCTTCTTTCATTTTGCAAAGTCCTTCTCAAAAATATAAGAAGGGATCTGATTGATTGCTATGGGGAACTGGGCAACCTTTCCTCTGCACAGGTTTTGACAAATCTCCCTGATAGTCTTTAGGCAATTAGGTAGCTATAAGATTCTTTAGTTTATGTATAAGATTTCTTACCCACCCCTGTCTATTGTGAGCTTGTATAATGTTTCAGTGAGGGACTTGGGCCTATTAGTTTTGTTATAGTGGTGTGAATAGTTGGGCTTTTACCAGATGCATCACAAACCTCACTTGTGCACGATGTCTGGTTTTTAAGAGTAAATAAAGGCCAAACATTTTTACCCACTATCTTCTAAAAAAATTTTAGGTCCCTCTGTCGTCTGTTTCTGTCATTATAAAATTGAATGCAATGTAGGATAGACCTTTTCCTTCCATGTCTATTTATTAAGAAGGGCCTTTATATAAGGGCATCCTCTGGGACACTCTACTGACAATTTAACCTCCATTGTTCTCTTAAGGTAGTTTAACTATATAGCCACCTTAGAAATGTATGCATGTAGGATGGTTTGAATTGGGAAATTAGGTAAAGGACAACAAATATATGAAAAGATGGCAGTATATGGCAACTTTACTTTTTTTTTTTTTTTTAAAGCAAAAGAGGAGCATATAATTGTTTAAAAAGGATATTTTTGGAGATGGACAGGCAGGCTTGATGGGGAGGAGGTAGGCCTGTATTTTGAACTTAAAAACTTAAATGGGTTTTTGGGTTCAAAATGTGTAATTTTCTCATATGCTGCCATCTTTATAATTTTGAATTTTGAGGTTCAGGTCATCGGATTGTTTTGTGACATTAGAGCAGTATCAATGTTGGACTGTTTAGATAGGATATGTTGGAGGCTCAAATTGTGGGTTTTCTTAGAGGACAATGTAAGTAAATAGGGGGGCCATAGCTATAGAGGATAAGCTATTTCAAGGGTAAACCCTAGAAGTGAAGAAATAGGGGGAGATTTATCAAAACCTTTTGACAGGAAAAGTTGAATAAATGTCCATAGCAACCAATCAGATAGCTTCTTTCATTTTGCAAAGGCCTTGTCAAAAATATAAGAAGTGATCTGATTGGTTGCTATGGGGGAACTGGGCAACCTTTCCTCTGCACAGGTTTTGACAAATCTCCTTGATAGTCTTTAGGCAATTAGGTAACTATAAGATTCTTTAGCACAAGCATTTAAGTTATTATTGTATTTGATAGTTCATGTATAAGATTTCTTACCCACCCCTGTCTATTGTGAGCTTGTGTAATGTTTCAGTGAGGGACTTGGGCCTATTAGTTTCGTTATAGTGGTGTGAATAGTTGGGCTTTTACCAGATGCATCACTAACCTCACTTGTGCACGGTGTCTGGTTTTTAAGAGTAAATAAAGGCCAAACATTTTTACCCACTATCTTCTAAAAAAGGTTAGGTCCCTCTGTCGTCTGTTTCTGTCATTATAAAATTGAATGCAATGTAGGATAGACCTTTTCCTTCCATGTCTATTTATTAAGAAGGGCCTTTATATAAGGGCATCCTCTGGGACACTCTACTGACAATTTAACCTCCATTGTTCTCTTAAGGTCGTTTAACTATATAGCCACATTAGAAATGTATGCATGTAGGATGGTTTGAATTGGGAAAATAGGTAAATGACAACAAATATATGAAAAGATGGCAGTATATGGCAATTTTACTGTTTGGTTTTTTTTAAAGCAAAAGAGGATCATATAATTGTTTAAAAAAGCTATTTTTGGAGATAGACAGGCAGGCTTGATGGGGAGGAGGTAGGCCTGTGTTTTGAACTTAAAAACTTAAATGGGTTTTTGGGTTCAAAATGTGTAATTTTCTCATATGCTGCCATCTTTATAATTTTGAATTTTGAGGTTCAGGTCATCGGATTGTTTTGTGACATTAGAGGAGTATCAATGTTGGACTGTTTAGATAGGATATATTGGAGGCTCAAATTGTGGGTTTTCTTAGAGGACAATGTAAGTAAATAGGGGGGCCATAGCTATAGAGGATAAGCTATTTCAAGGGTAAACCCTAGAAGTGAAGAGATAGGGGGATATTTATCAAAATCTTTTGACAGGAAAAGTTGCCTAGATGTCCATAGCAACCAATCAGATAGCTTCTTTCATTTTGCAAAGGCCTTGTCAAAAATATAAGAAGTGATCTGATTGGTTGCTATGGGGGAACTGGGCAACCTTTCCTCTGCACAGGTTTTGACAAATCTCCTTGATAGTCTTTAGGCAATTAGGTAGCTATAAGATTCTTTAGCACAAGCATTTAAGTTATTATTGTATTTGATAGTTCATGTGTAAGATTTCTTACCCACCCCTGTCTATTGTGAGCTTGTGTAATGTTTCAGCCAGGGACTTGGGCCTATTAGTTTTGTTATAGTGGTGTGAATAGTTGGGCTTTTACCAGATGCATCACAAACCTCACTTTTGCACGGTGTCTGGTTTTTAAGAGTAAATAAAGGCCAAACATTTTTACCCACTATCTTCTAAAAAAGGTTATGTCCCTCTGTCGTCTGTTTCTGTCATTATAAAATTGAATGCAATGTAGGATAGACCTTTTCCTTCCATGTCTATTTATTAAGAAGGGCCTTTATATAAGGGCATCCTCTGGGACACTCTACTGACAATTTAACCTCCATTGTTCTCTTAAGGTAGTTTAACTATATAGCCACATTAGAAATGTATGCATGTAGGATGATTTGAATTGGGAAATTAGGTAAAGGACAACAAATATATGAAAAGATGGCAGTATATGGCAACTTTACTTTTTTTTTTTTTTTTAAAGCAAAAGAGGAGCATATAATTGTTTAAAAAGGATATTTTTGGAGATGGACAGGCAGGCTTGATGGGGAGGAGGTAGGCCTGTATTTTGAACTTAAAAACTTAAATGGGTATTTGGGTTCAAAATGTGTAATTTTCTCATATGCTGCCATCTTTATAATTTTGAATTTTTTAGGTTTCAGGTCATCAGATTTTTTTGTGACTTTAGAGCAGTATCAATGCAGGACTGTTTAGAGACGGTATGTTGGAGGCTCAAATTGTGGGTTTTCTTAGAGGGCAATGTAAGTAAATAGGGGGGCCATAGCTATAAAGGATAAGCTATTTCATTGATAAGCGCTAGAAGTGAAGAGATAGGGGGAGATTTATCAAAACCTTTTGACAGGAAAAGTTGCCTAGATGTCCATAGCAACCAATCAGATAGCTTCTTTCATTTTGCAAAGGCCTTGTCAAAAATATAAGAAGGGATCTGATTGGTTGCTATGGGGAACTGGGCAACCTTTCCTCTGCACAGGTTTTGACAAATCTCCTTGATAGTCTTTAGGCAATTAGGTAGCTATAAAATTCTTTGGCACAAGCATTTAAGTTATTATTGTATTTGATAGTTCATGTATAAGATTTCTTACCCACCCCTGTCTATTGTGAGCTTGTGTAATGTTTCAATGAGGAACTTGGGCCTATTAGTTTTGTTATAGAGCTGTGAATAGTTGGGCTTTTACCAGATGCATCACAAACCTCACTTGTGCACGATGTCTGGTTTTTAAGAGTAAATAAAGGCCAAATATTTTTACCCACTATCTTCTAAAAAAGGTTAGGTCCCTCTATCGTCTTTTTCTGTCATTATAAAATTGAATGTAATGTAGGATAGACCTTTTCCTTCCATGTCTATTTATTAAGAAGGGCCTTTATATAAGGGCATCCTCTGGGACACTCTACTGACAATTTAACCTCCATTGTTCTCTTAAGGTAGTTTAACTATATAGCCACATTAGAAATGTATGCATGTAGGATGGTTTGAATTGGGAAATTAGGTAAAGGACAACAAATATATGAAAAGATGGCAGTATATGGCAACTTTACTTTTTTTTTTTTTTTTTTAAAGCAAAAGAGGAGCATATAATTGTTTAAAAAGGATATTTTTGGAGATGGACAGGCAGGCTTGATGGGGAGGAGGTAGGCCTGTATTTTGAACTTAAAAACTTAAATGGGTTTTTGGGTTCAAAATGTGTAATTTTCTCATATGCTGCCATCTTTATAATTTTGAATTTTGAGGTTCAGGTCATCGGATTGTTTTGTGACATTAGAGCAGTATCAATGTTGGACTGTTTAGATAGGATATGTTGGAGGCTCAAATTGTGGGTTTTCTTAGAGGACAATGTAAGTAAATAGGGGGGCCATAGCTATAGAGGATAAGCTATTTCAAGGGTAAACCCTAGAAGTGAAGAAATAGGGGGAGATTTATCAAAACCTTTTGACATGAAAAGTTGAATAGATGTCCATAGCAACCAATCAGATAGCTTCTTTCATTTTGCAAAGGCCTTGTCAAAAATATAAGAAGTGATCTGATTGGTTGCTATGGGGGAACTGGGCAACCTTTCCTCTGCACAGGTTTTGACAAATCTCCTTGATAGTCTTTAGGCAATTAGGTAACTATAAGATTCTTTAGCACAAGCATTTAAGTTATTATTGTATTTGATAGTTCATGTATAAGATTTCTTACCCACCCCTGTCTATTGTGAGCTTGTGTAATGTTTCAGTGAGGGACTTGGGCCTATTAGTTTCGTTATAGTGGTGTGAATAGTTGGGCTTTTACCAGATGCATCACTAACCTCACTTGTGCACGGTGTCTGGTTTTTAAGAGTAAATAAAGGCCAAACATTTTTACCCACTATCTTCTAAAAAAGGTAAGGTCCCTCTGTCGTCTGTTTCTGTCATTATAAAATTGAATGCAATGTAGGATAGACCTTTTCCTTCCATGTCTATTTATTAAGAAGGGCCTTTATATAAGGGCATCCTCTGGGACACTCTACTGACAATTTAACCTCCATTGTTCTCTTAAGGTCGTTTAACTATATAGCCACATTAGAAATGTATGCATGTAGGATGGTTTGAATTGGGAAAATAGGTAAATGACAACAAATATATGAAAAGATGGCAGTATATGGCAATTTTACTGTTTGGTTTTTTTTAAAGCAAAAGAGGATCATATAATTGTTTAAAAAGGCTATTTTTGGAGATGGACAGGCAGGCTTGATGGGGAGGAGGTAGGCCTGTATTTTAAACTTAAAAACTTAAATGGGTTTTTGGGTTCAAAATGTGTAATTTTCTCATATGCTGCCATCTTTATAATTTTGAATTTTGAGGTTCAGGTCATCGGATTGTTTTGTGACATTAGAGGAGTATCAATGTTGGACTGTTTAGATAGGATATATTGGAGGCTCAAATTGTGGGTTTTCTTAGAGGACAATGTAAGTAAATAGGGGGGCCATAGCTATAGAGGATAAGCTATTTCAAGGGTAAACCCTAGAAGTGAAGAGATAGGGGGATATTTATCAAAATCTTTTGACAGGAAAAGTTGCCTAGATGTCCATAGCAACCAATCAGATAGCTTCTTTCATTTTGCAAAGGCCTTGTCAAAAATATAAGAAGTGATCTGATTGGTTGCTATGGGGGAACTGGGCAACCTTTCCTCTGCACAGGTTTTGACAAATCTCCTTGATAGACTTTAGGAAATTAGGTAGCTATAAGATTCTTTAGCACAAGCATTTAAGTTATTATTGTATTTGATAGTTCATGTGTAAGATTTCTTACCCACCCCTGTCTATTGTGAGCTTGTGTAATGTTTAGCCAGGGACTTGGGCCTATTAGTTTTGTTATAGTGGTGTGAATAGTTGGGCTTTTACCAGATGCATCACAAACCTCACTTGTGCACGGTGTCTGGTTTTTAAGAGTAAATAAAGGCCAAACATTTTTACCCACTATCTTCTAAAAAAGGTTATGTCCCTCTGTCGTCTGTTTCTGTCATTATAAAATTGAATGCAATGTAGGATAGACCTTTTCCTTCCATGTCTATTTATTAAGAAGGGCCTTTATATAAGGGCATCCTCTGGGACACTCTACTGACAATTTAACCTCCATTGTTCTCTTAAGGTAGTTTAACTATATAGCCACATTAGAAATGTATGCATGTAGGATGATTTGAATTGGGAAATTAGGTAAAGGACAACAAATATATGAAAAGATGGCAGTATATGGCAACTTTACTTTTTTTTTTTTTTTTAAAGCAAAAGAGGAGCATATAATTGTTTAAAAAGGATATTTTTGGAGATGGACAGGCAGGCTTGATGGGGAGGAGGTAGGCCTGTATTTTGAACTTAAAAACTTAAATGGGTATTTGGGTTCAAAATGTGTAATTTTCTCATATGCTGCCATCTTTATAATTTTGAATTTTTTAGGTTTCAGGTCATCAGATTTTTTTGTGACTTTAGAGCAGTATCAATGCAGGACTGTTTAGAGACGGTATGTTGGAGGCTCAAATTGTGGGTTTTCTTAGAGGGCAATGTAAGTAAATAGGGGGGCCATAGCTATAAAGGATGAGCTATTTCATTGATAAGCGCTAGAAGTGAAGAGATAGGGGGAGATTTATCAAAACCTTTTGACAGGAAAAGTTGCCTAGATGTCCATAGCAACCAATCAGATAGCTTCTTTCATTTTGCAAAGGCCTTGTCAAAAATATAAGAAGGGATCTGATTGGTTGCTATGGGGAACTGGGCAACCTTTCCTCTGCACAGGTTTTGACAAATCTCCTTGATAGTCTTTAGGCAATTAGGTAGCTATAAGATTCTTTGGCACAAGCATTTAAGTTATTATTGTATTTGATAGTTCATGTATAAGATTTCTTACCCACCCCTGTCTATTGTGAGCTTGTGTAATGTTTCAATGAGGAACTTGGGCCTATTAGTTTTGTTATAGAGCTGTGAATAGTTGGGCTTTAACCAGATGCATCACAAACCTCACTTGTGCACGATGTCTGGTTTTTAAGAGTAAATAAAGGCCAAATATTTTTACCCACTATCTTCTAAAAAAGGTTAGGTCCCTCTATCGTCTTTTTCTGTCATTATAAAATTGAATGTAATGTAGGATAGACCTTTTCCTTCCATGTCTATTTATTAAGAAGGGCCTTTATATAAGGGCATCCTCTGGGACACTCTACTGACAATTTAACCTCCATTGTTCTCTTAAGGTAGTTTAACTATATAGCCACATTAGAAATGTATGCATGTAGGATGGTTTGAATTGGGAAATTAGGTAAAGGACAACAAATATATGAAAAGATGGCAGTATATGGCAACTTTACTTTTTTTTTTTTAAAGCAAAAGAGGAGCATATAATTGTTTAAAAAGGATATTTTTGGAGATGGACAGGCAGGCTTGATGGGGAGGAGGTAGGCCTGTATTTTGAACTTAAAAACTTAAATGGGTTTTTGGGTTCAAAATGTGTAATTTTCTCATATGCTGCCATCTTTATAATTTTGAATTTTGAGGTTCAGGTCATCGGATTGTTTTGTGACATTAGAGCAGTATCAATGTTGGACTGTTTAGATAGGATATGTTGGAGGCTCAAATTGTGGGTTTTCTTAGAGGACAATGTAAGTAAATAGGGGGGCCATAGCTATAGAGGATAAGCTATTTCAAGGGTAAACCCTAGAAGTGAAGAAATAGGGGGAGATTTATCAAAACCTTTTGACATGAAAAGTTGAATAGATGTCCATAGCAACCAATCAGATAGCTTCTTTCATTTTGCAAAGGCCTTGTCAAAAATATAAGAAGTGATCTGATTGGTTGCTATGGGGGAACTGGGCAACCTTTCCTCTGCACAGGTTTTGACAAATCTCCTTGATAGTCTTTAGGCAATTAGGTTACTATAAGATTCTTTAGCACAAGCATTTAAGTTATTATTGTATTTGATAGTTCATGTATAAGATTTCTTACCCACCCCTGTCTATTGTGAGCTTGTGTAATGTTTCAGTGAGGGACTTGGGCCTATTAGTTTCGTTATAGTGGTGTGAATAGTTGGGCTTTTACCAGATGCATCACTAACCTCACTTGTGCACGGTGTCTGGTTTTTAAGAGTAAATAAAGGCCAAACATTTTTACCCACTATCTTCTAAAAAAGGTAAGGTCCCTCTGTCGTCTGTTTCTGTCATTATCAAATTGAATGCAATGTAGGATAGACCTTTTCCTTCCATGTCTATTTATTAAGAAGGGCCTTTATATAAGGGCATCCTCTGGGACACTCTACTGACAATTTAACCTCCATTGTTCTCTTAAGGTAGTTTAACTATATAGCCACATTAGAAATGTATGCATGTAGGATGGTTTGAATTGGGAAAATAGGTAAATGACAACAAATATATGAAAAGATGGCAGTAAATGGCAATTTTACTGTTTGGTTTTTTTTAAAGCAAAAGAGGATCATATAATTGTTTAAAAAGGCTATTTTTGGAGATGGACAGGCAGGCTTGATGGGGAGGAGGTAGGCCTGTGTTTTGAACTTAAAAACTTAAATGGGTTTTTGGGTTCAAAATGTGTAATTTTCTCATATGCTGCCATCTTTATAATTTTGAATTTTGAGGTTCAGGTCATCGGATTGTTTTGTGACATTAGAGGAGTATCAATGTTGGACTGTTTAGATAGGATATATTGGAGGCTCAAATTGTGGGTTTTCTTAGAGGACAATGTAAGTAAATAGGGGGGCCATAGCTAATGAGGATTAGCTATTTCAAGGGTAAACCCTAGAAGTGAAGAAATAGGGGGATATTTATCAAAATCTTTTGACAGGAAAAGTTGCCTAGATGTCCATAGCAACCAATCAGATAGCTTTTTGCATTTTGTAAAGGCCTTGTCAAAAATATAAGACGTGATCTGATTGGTTGCTATGGGGGAACTGGGCAACCTTTCCTCTGCACAGGTTTTGACAAATCTCCTTGATAGTCTTTAGGCAATTAGGTAGCTATAAGATTCTTTAGCACAAGCATTTAAGTTATTATTGTATTTGATAGTTCATGTATAAGATTTCTTACCCACCCCTGTCTATTGTGAGCTTGTGTAATGTTTCAGTGAGGGACTTGGGCCTATTAGTTTTGTTATAGTGGTGTGAATAGTTGGGCTTTTACCAGATGCATCACTAACCTCACTTGTGCACGGTGTCTGGTTTTTAAGAGTAAATAAAGGCCAAACATTTTTACCCACTATCTTCTAAAAAAGGTTAGGTCCCTCTGTCGTCTGTTTCTGTCATTATAAAATTGAATGCAATGTAGGATAGACCTTTTCCTTCCATGTCTATTTATTAAGAAGGGCCTTTATATAAGGGCATCCTCTGGGACACTCTACTGACAATTTAACCTCCATTGTTCTCTTAAGGTAGTTTAACTATATAGCCACATTAGAAATGTATGCATGTAGGATGATTTGAATTGGGAAATTAGGTAAAGGACAACAAATATATGAAAAGATGGCAGTATATGGCAACTTTACTTTTTTTTTTTTTTTTTTTTATAAAGCAAAAGAGGAGCATATAATTGTTTAAAAAGGATATTTTTTGAGATGGACAGGCAGGCTTGATGGGGAGGAGGTAGGCCTGTATTTTGAACTTAAAAACTTAAATGGGTTTTTGGGTTCAAAATGTGTAATTTTCTCATATGCTGCCATCTTTATAATTTTGAATTTTGAGGTTCAGGTCATCGGATTGTTTTGTGACATTAGAGCAGTATCAATGTTGGACTGTTTAGATAGGATATGTTGGAGGCTCAAATTGTGGGTTTTCTTAGAGGACAATGTAAGTAAATAGGGGGGCCATAGCAATAGAGGATAAGCTATTTCAAGGGTAAACCCTAGAAGTGAAGAAATAGGGGGAGATTTATCAAAACCTTTTGAAAGGAAAAGTTGCCTAGATGTCCATAGCAACCAATCAGATAGCTTCTTTCATTTTGCAAAGGCCTTGTCAAAAATATAAGAAGTGATCTGATTGGTTGCTATGGGGGAACTGGGCAACCTTTCTTCTGCACAGGTTTTGACAAATCTCCTTGATAGTCTTTAGGCAATTAGGTAACTATAAGATTCTTTAGCACAAGCATTTAAGTTATTATTGTATTTGATAGTTCATGTATAAGATTTCTTACCCACCCCTGTCTATTGTGAGCTTGTGTAATGTTTCAGTGAGGGACTTGGGCCTATTAGTTTCGTTATAGTGGTGTGAATAGTTGGGCTTTTACCAGATGCATCACTAACCTCACTTGTGCACGGTGTCTGGTTTTTAAGAGTAAATAAAGGCCAAACATTTTTACCCACTATCTTCTAAAAAAGGTTAGGTCCCTCTGTCGTCTGTTTCTGTCATTATAAAATTGAATGCAATGTAGGATAGACCTTTTCCTTCCATGTCTATTTATTAAGAAGGGCCTTTATATAAGGGCATCCTCTGGGACACTCTACTGACAATTTAACCTCCATTGTTCTCTTAAGGTAGTTTAACTATATAGCCACATTAGAAATGTATGCATGTAGGATGGTTTGAATTGGGAAAATAGGTAAATGACAACAAATCTATGAAAAGATGGCAGTATATGGCAATTTTACTGTTTGGTTTTTTTAAAGCAAAAGAGGATCAAATAATTGTTTAAAAAGGCTATTTTTGGAGATGGACAGGCAGGCTTGATGGGGAGGAGGTAGGCCTGTGTTTTGAACTTAAAAACTTAAATGGGTTTTTGGGTTCAAAATGTGTAATTTTCTCATATGCTGCCATCTTTATAATTTTGAATTTTGAGGTTCAGGTCATCGGATTGTTTTGTCACATTAGAGGAGTATCAATGTTGGACTGTTTAGATAGGATATATTGGAGGCTCAAATTGTTGGTTTTCTTAGAGGACAATGTAAGTAAATAGGGGGGCCATAGCTATAGAGGATAAGCTATTTCAAGGGTAAACGCTAGAAGTGAAGAGATAGGGGGAGTTTTATCAAAACCTTTTGACAGGAAAAGTTGCCTAGATGTCCATAGCAACCCATCAGATAGCTTCTTTCATTTTGCAAAGGCCTTGTTAAAAATATAAGACGGGATCTGATTGGTTGCTATGGGGAACTGGGCAACCTTTCCTCTGCACAGGTTTTGACAAATCTCCTTGATAGTTTTTAGGCAATTAGGTAGCTATAAGATTCTTTAGCACAAGCATTTAAGTTATTATTGTATTTGATAGTTATTGTATAAGATTTCTTACCCACCCCTGTCTATTGTGAGATTGTGTAATGTTTCAGCGAGGGACTTGGGCCTATTAGTTTTGTTCTAGTGGTGTGAATAGTTGGGCTTTTACCAGATGCATCAATAACCTCACTTGTGCACGGTGTCTGGTTTTTAAGAGTAAATAAAGGCCAAACATTTTTACCCACTATCTTCTAAAAAAGGTTATGTCCCTCTGTCGTCTGTTTCTGTCATTATAAAATTGAATGCAATGTAGGATAGACCTTTTCCTTCCATGTCTATTTATTAAGAAGGGCATTTATATAAGGGAAACCTCTGGGACACTCTACTGACAATTTAACCTCCATTGTTCTCTTAAGGTAGTTTAACTATATAGCCACATTAGAAATGTATGCATGTAGGATGATTTGAATTGGGAAATTAGGTAAAGGACAACAAATATATGAAAAGATGGCAGTATATGGCAACTTTACTTTTTTTTTTTTTAAAGCAAAAGAGGAGCATATAATTGTTTAAAAAGGATATTTTTGGAGATGGACAGGCAGGCTTGATGGGGAGGAGGTAGGCCTGTATTTTGAACTTAAAAACTTAAATGGGTATTTGGGTTCAAAATGTGTAATTTTCTCATATGCTGCCATCTTTATAATTTTGAATTTTGAGGTTTCAGGTCATCAGATTTTTTTGTGACTTTAGAGCAGTATCAATGCAGGACTGTTTAGAGACGGTATGTTGGAGGCTCAAATTGTGGGTTTTCTTAGAGGGCAATGTAAGTAAATAGGGGGGCCATAGCTATAAAGGATAAGCTATTTCATTGATAAACGCTAGAAGTGAAGAGATAGGGGGAGATTTATCAAAACCTTTGGACAGGAAAAGTTGCCTAGATGTCCATAGCAACCAATCAGATAGCTTCTTTCATTTTGCAAAGGCCTTGTCAAAAATATAAGAAGGGATCTGATTGGTTGCTATGGGGAACTGGGCAACCTTTCCTCTGCACAGGTTTTGACAAATCTCCTTGATAGTCTTTAGGCAATTAGGTAGCTATAAGATTCTTTGGCACAAGCATTTAAGTTATTATTGTATTTGATAGTTCATGTATAAGATTTCTTACCCACCCCTGTCTATTGTGAGCTTGTGTAATGTTTCAATGAGGAACTTGGGCCTATTAGTTTTGTTATAGAGCTGTGAATAGTTGGGCTTTAACCAGATGCATCACAAACCTCACTTGTGCACAATGTCTGGTTTTTAAGAGTAAATAAAGGCCAAATATTTTTACCCACTATCTTCTAAAAAAGGTTAGGTCCCTCTATCGTCTTTTTCTGTCATTATAAAATTGAATGTAATGTAGGATAGACCTTTTCCTTCCATGTCTATTTATTAAGAAGGGCCTTTATATAAGGGCATCCTCTGGGACACTCTACTGACAATTTAACCTCCATTGTTCTCTTAAGGTAGTTTAACTATATAGCCACATTAGAAATGTATGCATGTAGGATGGTTTGAATTGGGAAATTAGGTAAAGGACAACAAATATATGAAAAGATGGCAGTATATGGCAACTTTACTTTTTTTTTTTTTTTTTTTTAAAGCAAAAGAGGAGCATATAATTGTTTAAAAAGGATATTTTTGGAGATGGACAGGCAGGCTTGATGGGGAGGAGGTAGGCCTGTATTTTGAACTTAAAAACTTAAATGGGTTTTTGGGTTCAAAATGTGTAATTTTCTCATATGCTGCCATCTTTATAATTTTGAATTTTGAGGTTCAGGTCATCGGATTGTTTTGTGACATTAGAGCAGTATCAATGTTGGACTGTTTAGATAGGATATGTTGGAGGCTCAAATTGTGGGTTTTCTTAGAGGACAATGTAAGTAAATAGGGGGGCCATAGCTATAGAGGATAAGCTATTTCAAGGGTAAACCCTAGAAGTGAAGAAATAGGGGGAGATTTATGGCTTGATGGGGAGGAGGTAGGCCTGTGTTTTGAACTTAAAAACTTAAATGGGTTTTTGGGTTCAAATAGGGGGGCCATAGCTATAGAGGATAAGCTATTTCAAGGGTAAATGCTAGAAGTGAAGAGATAGGGGGAGATTTATCAAAACCTTTTGACAGGAAAAGTTGCCTAAATGTCCATAGCAACCCATCAGATAGCTTCTTTCATTTTGCAAAGTCCTTGTCAAAAATATAAGAAGGGATCTGATTGATTGCTATGGGGAACTGGGCAGCCTTTCCTCTGCACAGGTTTTGACAAATCTCCCTGATAGTCTTTAGGCAATTAGGTAGCTATAAGATTCTTTAGTTCATGTATAAGATTTCTTACCCACCCCTGTCTATTGTGAGCTTGTGTAATGTTTCAGTGAGGGACTTGGGCCTATTAGTTTTGTTATAGGGGTGTGAAAAGTTGGGCTTTTACCAGATGCATCACAAACCTCACTTGTGCACGATGTCTGGTTTTTAAGAGTAAATAAAGGCCAAACATTTTTACCCACTATCTTCTAAAAATTTTTAGGTCCCTCTGTCGTCTGTTTCTGTCATTATAAAATTGAATGCAATGTAGGATAGACCTTTTCCTTCCATGTCTATTTATTAAGAAGGGCCTTTATATAAGGGCATCCTCTGGGACACTCTACTGACAATTTAACCTCCATTGTTCTCTTAAGGTAGTTTAACTATATAGCCACATTAGAAATGTATGCATGTAGGATGATTTGAATTGTAAAATTAGGTAAAGGACAACAAATATATGAAAAGATGGCAGTATATGGCAACTTTACTTTTTTTTTTTTTTTTAAAGCAAAAGAGGAGCATATAATTGTTTAAAAAGGATATTTTTGGAGATGGACAGGCAGGCTTGATGGGGAGGAGGTAGGCCTGTGTTTTGAACTTAAAAACTTAAATGGGTTTTTGGGTTCGAAATGTGTAATTTTCTCATATGCTGCCATCTTTATAATTTTGAATTTTGAGGTTCAGGTCATCGGATTGTTTTGTGACATTAGAGGAGTATCAATGTTGGACTGTTTAGATAGGATATATTGGAGGCTCAAATTGTGGGTTTTCTTAGAGGACAATGTAAGTAAATAGGGGGGCCATAGCTATAGAGGATTAGCTATTTCAAGGGTAAACCCTAGAAGTGAAGAGATAGGGGGATATTTATCAAAATCTTTTGACAGGAAAAGTTGCCTAGATGTCCATAGCAACCAATCAGATAGCTTCTTTCATTTTGCAAAGGTCTTGTCAAAAATATAAGAAGTGATCTGATTGGTTGCTATGGGGAATCTGGGCAACCTTTCCTCTGCACAGGTTTTGACAAATCTCCTTGATAGTCTTTAAGCAATTAGGTAGCTAAAAGATTCTTTAGCACAAGCATTTAAGTTATTATTGTATTTGATAGTTCATGTATAAGATTTCTTACCCACCCCTGTCTATTGTGAGCTTGTGTAATGTTTCAGCGAGGGACTTGGGCCTATTAGTTTTGTTATAGTGGTGTGAATAGTTGGGCTTTTACCAGATGCATCACAAACCTCACTTGTGCACGGTGTCTGGTTTTTAAGAGTAAATAAAGGTCAAACATTTTTACCCACTATCTTCTATAAAAGGTTATGTCCCTCTGTTGTCTGTTTCTGTCATTATAAAATTGAATGCAATGTAGGATAGACCTTTTCCTTCCATGTCTATTTATTAAGAAGGGCCTTTATATAAGGGCATCCTCTGGGACACTCTACTGACAATTTAACCTCCATTGTTCTCTTAAGGTAGTTTAACTATATAGACACATTAGAAATGTATGCATGTAGGATGATTTGAATTGGGAAATTAGGTAAAGGACAACAAATATATGAAAAGATGGCAGTATATGGCAACTTTACTCTTTTTTTTTTAAAGCAAAAGAGGAGCATATAATTGTTTAAAAAGGATATTTTTGGAGATGGACAGGCAGGCTTGATGGGGAGGAGGTAGGCCTGTATTTTGAACTTAAAAACTTAAATGGGTTTTTGGGTTCAAAATGTGTAATTTTCTCATATGCTGCCATCTTTATAATTTTAAATTTTGAGGTTTCAGGTCATCAGATTTTTTTGTGACTTTAGAGCAGTATCAATGTTGGACTGTTTAGAGACGGTATGTTGGAGGCTCAAATTGTGGGTTTTCTTAGAGGACAATGTAAGTAAATAGGGGGGCCATAGCAATAAAGGATAAGCTATTTCATTAATAAACGCTAGAAGTGAAGAGATAGGGGGAGATTTATCAAAACCTTTTGACAGGAAAAGTTGCCTAGATGTCCATAGCAACCAATCAGATAGCTTCTTTCATTTTGCAAAGGCCTTGTCAAAAATATAAGAAGGGATCTGATTGGTTGCTATGGGGAACTGGGCAACCTTTCCTCTGCACAGGTTTTGACAAATCTCCTTGATAGTCTTTAGGCAATTAGGTAGCTATAAGATTCTTTGGCACAAGCATTTAAGTTATTATTGTATTTGATAGTTCATGTATAAGATTTCTTACCCACCCCTGTCTATTGTGAGCTTGTGTAATGTTTCAATGAGGAACTTGGGCCTATTAGTTTTGTTATAGAGCTGTGAATAGTTGGGCTTTAACCAGATGCATCACAAACCTCACTTGTGCACGATGTCTGGTTTTTAAGAGTAAATAAAGGCCAAATATTTTTACTCACTATCTTCTAAAAAAGGTTAGGTCCCTCTATCGTCTTTTTCTGTCATTATAAAATTGAATGTAATGTAGGATAGACCTTTTCCTTCCATGTCTATTTATTAAGAAGGGCCTTTATATAAGGGCATCCTCTGGGACACTCTACTGACAATTTAACCTCCATTGTTCTCTTAAGGTAGTTTAACTATATAGCCACATTAGAAATGTATGCATGTAGGATGGTTTGAATTGGGAAATTAGGTAAAGGACAACAAATATATGAAAAGATGGCAGTATATGGCAACTTTACTTTTTTTTTTTTTTTTTTTAAAGCAAAAGAGGAGCATATAATTGTTTAAAAAGGATATTTTTGGAGATGGACAGGCAGGCTTGATGGGGAGGAGGTAGGCCTGTATTTTGAACTTAAAAACTTAAATGGGTTTTTGGGTTCAAAATGTGTAATTTTCTCATATGCTGCCATCTTTATAATTTTGAATTTTGAGGTTCAGGTCATCGGATTGTTTTGTGACATTAGAGCAGTATCAATGTGGGACTGTTTAGATAGGATATGTTGGAGGCTCAAATTGTGGGTTTTCTTAGAGGACAATGTAAGTAAATAGGGGGGCCATAGCTATAGAGGATAAGCTATTTCAAGGGTAAACCCTAGAAGTGAAGAAATAGGGGGAGATTTTTCAAAACCTTTTGACATGAAAAGTTGAATAGATGTCCATAGCAACCAATCAGATAGCTTCTTTCATTTTGCAAAGGCCTTGTCAAAAATATAAGAAGTGATCTGATTGGTTGCTATGGGGGAACTGGGCAACCTTTCCTCTGCACAGGTTTTGACAAATCTCCTTGATAGTCTTTAGGCAATTAGGTAACTATAAGATTCTTTAGCACAAGCATTTAAGTTATTATTGTATTTGATAGTTCATGTATAAGATTTCTTACCCACCCCTGTCTATTGTGAGCTTGTGTAATGTTTCAGTGAGGGACTTGGGCCTATTAGTTTCGTTATAGTGGTGTGAATAGTTGGGCTTTTACCAGATGCATCACTAACCTCACTTGTGCACGGTGTCTGGTTTTTAAGAGTAAATAAAGGCCAAACATTTTTACCCACTATCTTCTAAAAAAGGTTAGGTCCCTCTGTCGTCTGTTTCTGTCATTATAAAATTGAATGCAATGTAGGATAGACCTTTTCCTTCCATGTCTATTTATTAAGAAGGGCCTTTATATAAGGGCATCCTCTGGAACACTCTACTGACAATTTAACCTCCATTGTTCTCTTAAGGTAGTTTAACTATATAGCCACATTAGAAATGTATGCATGTAGGATGGTTTGAATTGGGAAAATAGGTAAATGACAACAAATATATGAAAAGATGGCAGTATATGGCAATTTTACTGTTTGGTTTTTTTTAAAGCAAAAGAGGATCATATAATTGTTTAAAAAGGCTATTTTTGGAGATGGACAGGCAGGCTTGATGGGGAGGAGGTAGGCCTGTGTTTTGAACTTAAAAACTTAAATGGGTTTTTGGGTTCAAAATGTGTAATTTTCTCATATGCTGCCATCTTTATAATTTTGAATTTTGAGGTTCAGGTCATCGGATTGTTTTGTGACATTAGAGGAGTATCAATGTTGGACTGTTTAGATAGGATATATTGGAGGCTCAAATTGTGGGTTTTCTTAGAGGACAATGTAAGTAAATAGGGGGGCCATAGCTATAGAGGATTAGCTATTTCAAGGGTAAACCCTAGAAGTGAAGAGATAGGGGGATATTTATCAAAATCTTTTGACAGGAAAAGTTGCCTAGATGTCCATAGCAATCAATCAGATAGCTTCTTTCATTTTGCAAAGGCCTTGTCAAAAATATAAGAAGTGATCTGATTGGTTGCTATGGGGGAACTGGGCAACCTTTCCTCTGCACAGGTTTTGACAAATCTCCTTGATAGTCTTTAGGCAATTAGGTAGCTATAAGATTCTTTAGCACAAGCATTTAAGTTATTATTGTATTTGATAGTTCATGTATAAGATTTCTTACCCACCCCTGTCTATTGTGAGCTTGTATAATGTTTCAGCGAGGGACTTGGGCCTATTAGTTTTGTTATAGTGGTGTGAATAGTTGGGCTTTTACCAGATGCATCACTAACCTCACTTGTGCACGGTGTCTGGTTTTTAAGAGTAAATAAAGGCCAAACATTTTTACCCACTATCTTCTAAAAAAGGTTAGGTCCCTCTGTCGTCTGTTTCTGTCATTATAAAATTGAATGCAATGTAGGATAGACCTTTTCCTTCCATGTCTATTTATTAAGAAGGGCCTTTATATAAGGGCATCCTCTGGGACACTCTACTGACAATTTAACTTCCATTGTTCTCTTAAGGTAGTTTAACTATATAGCCACATTAGAAATGTATGCATGTAGGATGATTTGAATTGGGAAATTAGGTAAAGGACAACAAATATATGAAAAGATGGCAGTATATGGCAACTTTACTTTTTTTTTTTATAAAGCAAAAGAGGAGCATATAATTGTTTAAAAAGGATATTTTTGGAGATGGACAGGCAGGCTTGATGGGGAGGAGGTAGGCCTGTATTTTGAACTTAAAAACTTAAATGGGTTTTTGGGTTCAAAATGTGTAATTTTCTCATATGCTGCAATCTTTATAATTTTGAATTTTGAGGTTCAGGTCATCGGATTGTTTTGTGACATTAGAGGAGTATCAATGTTGGACTGTTTAGATAGGATATATTGGAGGCTCAAATTGTGGGTTTTCTTAGAGGACAATGTAAGTAAATAGGGGGGCCATAGCTATAGAGGATAAGCTATTTCAAGGGTAAACGCTAGAAGTGAAGAAATAGGGGGAGATTTATCAAAACCTTTTGACAGGAAAAGTTGCCTAGATGTCCATAGCAACCCATCAGATAGCTTCTTTCATTTTGCAAAGGCCTTGTTAAAAATATAAGACGGGATCTGATTGGTTGCTATTGGGAACTGGGCAACCTTTCCTCTGCACAGGTTTTGACAAATCTCCCTGATAGTTTTTAGGCAATTAGGTAGCTATAAGATTCTTTAGCACAAGCAATTAAGTTATTGTTTTATTTGATAGTTCATGTATAAGATTTCTTACCCACCTCTGTCTATTGTGAGCTTGTGTGATGTTTCAATGAGGGACTTGGGCCTATTAGTTTTTTTTATAGTGGTGTGAATAGTTGGGCTTTTACTAGATGCATCACAAACCTCACTTGTGCACGATGTCTGGTTTTTAAGAGTAAATAAAGGCCAAACATTTTTACCCACTATCTTCTAAAAAAGGTTAGGTCCCTCTATCGTCTGTTTCTGTCATTATAAAATTGAATGCAATGTAGGATAGACCTTTTCCTTCCATGTCTATTTATTAAGAAGGGCCCTTATATAAGGACATTCTCTGGGACATTGTACTGACAATTTAACCTCCATTGTTCTCTTAAGGTAGTTTAACTATATAGCCACATTAGAAATGTATGCATGTAGGATGGTTTGAATTGGGAAAAAAGGTAAAGGACAACAAATATATGAAAAGATGGCAGTATATGGCAACTTTACTGTTTTTTTTTTTTTTTTTAAAGCAAAAGAGGAGCATATAATTGTTTAAAAAGGATATTTTTTGGAGATGGACAGGCAGGCTTGATGGGGTGGAGGTAGGCCTGTATTTTGAACTTAAAAACTTAAATGGGTTTTTGGGTTCAAAATGTGTAATTTTCTCATATGCTGCCATCTTTATAATTTAGAATTTTGAGGTTCAGGTCATCGGATTGTTTTGTGGCATTAGAGCAGTATCAATGTTGGACTGTTTAGATAGGATATGTTGGAGGCTCAAATTGTGGGTTTTCTTGGAGGACAATGTAAGTAAATAGGGGGGCCAGAGCTATAGAGGATAAGCTATTTCAAGGGTAAACGCTAGAAGTGAAGAGATAGGGGGAGATTTATCAAAACCTTTTGACAGGAAAAGTTGCCTAGATGTCCATAGCAACCCATCAGATAGCTTCTTTCATTTTGCAAAGTCCTTGTCAAAAATATAAGAAGGGATCTGTTTGGTTGCTATGGGGAACTGGGCAACCTTTCCTCTGCACAGGTTTTGACAAATCTCCCTGATAGTCTTTAGGCAATTAGGTAGCTATAAGATTCTTTAGCTCAAGCATTTAAGTTATTATTGTATTTGATAGTTCATGTATAAGATTTCTTACCCACCCCTGTCTATTGTGAGCTTGTGTAATGTTTCAGTGAGGGACTTGGGCCTATTAGTTTTGTTATAGTGGTGTGAATAGTTGGGCTTTTACCAGATGCATCACAAACCTCACTTGTGCACGATGTCTGGTTTTTAAGAGTAAATAAAGGCCAAACATTTTTACCCACTATCTTCTAAAAAAGGTTAGGTCCCTCTGTCGTCTGTTTCTGTCATTATAAAATTGAATGCAACGTAGGATAGACCTTTTCCTTCCATGTCTATTTATTAAGAGGGGCCTTTATATAAGGGCATCCTCTGGGACACTCTACTGACAATTTAACCTCCATTGTTCTCTTTTTTTTTTTTCAAAAATACTTTATTAGCAGACAGAGTTTGACAAAGTAGACAATAGCCATTATATGCTGTACAAGTATATCACTGGTGATAAAGATAACAACAGGTGTATCATTAGGCCATCTACGCCATCCAAAGATATGTAATAGTCAAGACTCCATCAATTTTCATTGTTTTAAAAGAACATACATATATAAACCTAGAAACGTCAAACTGTAGTAATCTCACTCCCATAAAACACATTATATTCTCGGAAGGATCATCGAGACATACAAGTCTATTGCTCTCTACTATCAATTTATTTGTTGTCACCTAGACCTCATGTAGGAACTTCCAGGTTGCCCAATGTTCCCTTCAACCGCTCCCTATAGTACCAAGTAGAAGACCTAAAATGTGTTACTATTCTATGACGTTCCAAGTCATCAGGTAAGTAATGCAAGTATTTTTTCCATTTATTGAAAAAGGACTTGGCGTGAAGTTCTGAGTTCCTAATGGCCAGTGTTAGTTCCCTATTTAAGACCGAATGTAATTCCTCTCGAATTTCTGTTATCGTCGGGACCGTGGGCACTAGCCAATGTCTTAGAATACACTGTTTGGTGACCAATATTAAGATATGGATCCCCTTGGACATTCTGCCCCTATCAGGAGGGTCAGAATCTGTGAGTGGTAGATAATGAAAGAGGTAAGGTTCAGGCGAAGTAGGAAGGGCCCTGTCCCAAATGGTGCGTATTAAATCCCTAACTGCCATCCATACTTGCATTACTCTGGGACACTCCCACATACAATGTTGAAGATCTGCCCCCGGAAGACCACAAACAGGGCAGCTGGTGAGATAAGGAGGAGGGGGTGGGGATCCCCTCCATCTAAAAGCATACGTTGCCTTGTGTAGTATTCTCCAGTGAATCTCTTTAAGTTGTGCACTAGGGGTTGAGTGGCATACTGCCACCAGTCCTTCTCGCATCAAGTTGTGTAATTCCGGGGTATCTACAAATTTTGCCCACTTAGTTAGTGATTTAGCAGCCGCTCCCCTTAACGCTACATCCCTGATGTTTGTGTAGATGAACGAAAGGGAGCGGCTGTTTGTCCCTATACCCATAAGACTATCAAAAGCACTCCTTCTCTCCACTGATGCGTATCCTCTTACCAGCCCATGGAAGAACGAACGGAGCTGATTATACAGCCAACGGTGTATCTCAGTCATTTCATATTTGTAGCTAAAATCCTCCCAGCTCAATAATAGACCATCTGTGGAAGACAGGAGATCTCCAAAGGTGTTGATGCCCCTGTCTCTCCACACCTTACTAAGCGGGTTTGAGGTACAGTGTTTAAGCGCCGGTGTCTGCCACAACCTATAAGACTTTGACAGACTCCAGGGCAAACCGTATATTTTACGAACTGCTTTCCATGTGGCCCTTGTGTCAGCAAATAGAACTTTGCGCCTAATGTCAGTGGGAACGTCTCTAAATGGTAAGTGAAGCAAAGTCGCCAAGGAACCTAAAGTGGAAAGGTCAGTCTCTAAGTTTGTGTTTGAAAAATAACATGTATTAAAGGTCCAATCCTGGACATGGCGAAAGAGTGCGGCTAAATTATAGAATCTTACATTTGGGGCCTGTAAACCTCCCATCTCCCGTCCCAAACATAAAGTATCATATGACACCCTCGGACGTTTCCCTGCCCAAATGAATTTTGAAAAGCTAGCATGGATTTTCCTAACATCATCGTGTCGTAAAAGGAGAGGAATGGTTTGAAGTGGGTAGAGCAGTTTGGGGAAGCTCATCATTTTTATCAGCTGTATCCTACCCATCAGGGACAGGGGGAGGGATCTCCACTTATCCAGTTCCCTTTCAATTTTAGAAATAATAGGGGAGTAGTTTAGAGTATAAAGGGACATTGGGGTTCTACCTATTTTTATCCCTAGATATGTAATATATTGTTTCGCAATTTTTATTGGCAAAGACGGGAAATGATTCATGCCATCCGGGCCCAAGTAAAGTAGTTGACATTTAGAAATATTAACCCTGTAGCCTGAAAAAGTTCCATATAATGCCAGCACCCCAAACACCTCTTTTAAGTGTGCAGCAGGATCATTCAAATACAGCAGGGTATCATCTGCAAAGCAGCTAATCTTTATTTCCGAATCACCCACAGTGATACCTCTATATACTGGAACTTGTAAAAAATGTTGTGCAAGTGGCTCTAACGCCAAATTAAAAAGTAAGGGTGACAATGGGCACCCCTGTCTCGTCCCCTTTTCCAGTGTAAATGGCTCCGACAAGAATCCTGGTAGGTGTATTCTAGAAGTGGGAGTAGCATATAAAGCCTGTAAGAACACTCTAAAATGACCCAGAATTCCCGCCTTGTCTAACACCATATCCAGCCAGGTCCAGTGCACATTGTCAAAAGCTTTTTCAGCATCTAGGGCCAATAATGCCGGAACCTGGCTGGCGTATGGGTGAGATGTCACCTTCCCCTGTACCGCCAGGACAGTCCTTAGGTTGAATACAGCCGCCCTCCCTTTCATAAAACCCACTTGTTGCGGCCCTATTAACTTTGGTAGAAGGGAGGCCAATCTGTCCGCTAGCAACTTAGACAGTATCTTGACATCTACATTTATTAATGAAATAGGGCGGTATGATTCCGGCAATGAAGGGTCCTTTCCCTGTTTATGTAAAACTTTTACATGGGCCATGTTTCCCGTCGGTTATAAAGTACCAGTTGAGAAAATATGGTTATACACCGCTAGAAGTGGGGGGCAAATTTTATCATTCAACAATTTAAAGAATTCCCCCGAATAGCCATCAGGTCCTGGAGCCTTGTGGGCCTTCAGATTTCTAATCTCCTTAGATATCTCCTTTACCGTCAGAGGGGCATTTAACTGGAGACGGTCTTCCTCAGTCAGATTCGGTAACCTAAGGTTATCTAAAAACTGTCTCCCTGCTGTTATATCTATGTCTTGCTTAGAATAAAGACGTTCATAAAATTTTTTAAATATCCCTACTACCTCCCTAGGATGTTTTTGCAGCATCCCTGTGTCATCAATCATTGGTCTAATGGGTTCCGGCAGCTTTTGTCCCCTCGCCATGTTTGCTAACAGCTTGCCCGCTTTGTTCCCGTATTTATAGAAATCAGCTCTGAAAACATCCCCTCTATATTTGTCTACATTCGCCTGTGCCGTGTCGAAATTGTCTTTTGCCATAGTCCAGGATTGTTTAGTAGCCTCGCTAGGGGAAGTCTGAAAAGCAGTGTAAGCCCTCCTGAGGGTTTCAGTGATGTCAGTGTACTTGTCCCTAGCAAGCTTCTTGTAGTGTGCCACATGCGCTATAATTCTACCCCTGAGTACCGCTTTCCCAGCCTCCCAGAACAGGAACGGGTCTCCAGTGTGCATCTCATTCTCCGCCGCGTACTCGACCCACCAATGACTCAAGGCCTGTGCAAACTGTTCGTCTTTAAGAAGATAAGAAGGAAATCGCCACGTTCTGTCCGCACCCCGCGGAAAAGTTGGTGCTACATCCACTCCCACCGGTGCATGGTCCGATATCACCATGTCATAAATGTTGACATCGGAGATATTCGATAGAAGCCCATTGGTGACAAACAGGTAATCCAAACGTGACCACGAACGGTGGGAGTGGGAATAGTGGGTAAATTCCCGCTCTGCAGGCCTAAAATGTCTCCATGAATCATAGAGGTTTGTTGCCTGTGTAAATGACTGTAAATAAAGCTCCCTTTGGAACTGTGAACCTTGACCCTCTCTCTTTCTATCTTCTGATGTATACATGACAGAATTAAAATCCCCACCTACAATAATCGTTTGTGATGCATCTCCCTGTACAAGGGTAGTGAGGTGGGTAAAAAAGTTTGTTTTTCCCGTCTGCGGGCCATACACATTATATATGCTGATCAAACGGTCCCCTTCCTCCACTAGAACATTTTGCAGCATACCCTCATCATCCTCCCAATGTGACCTCACCGACAGTGCCATTCTCTTATGAATCAGGATCACCACACCTCCCTTGCCAGCTACTGCCGGCGAGCCCCACACAGCTCCCACCCACATTTTCTTAAGTCTGATAAAATCCTCCTGACGCAGGTGCGACTCCTGGAGCAGCGCCACATCCGCTTTCAATTTTTGCAGATGCCGAAGCACCATGGAACGCTTTCCAGGAGACCGCAACCCTTTAACATTCCATGTAATCACTTTCATAATACAATATAGAAGCTGAGGTTGTTAAATTTCATGACATAAAACATTTCTTTGTAGTAGTAGAGAAGCATAATGTCACGATATCTCGAGTATTTCCCAAGACAAGTACCAAATTGTGTCCCATGAGAGTGAACCCGCCCCAGAACAATCCCCAAAACAAAAATATAACATATAAAACCCACAATGTAAACTACAACTAGCGGAGACTGTGAAAGCCCCCCTGAGCTCACATCTTCTAGCACTTCACTTTTTTCGCGGATAGGTTGCAGGTGCTCATCTCCCTGCCAGAAACTCCTACCAGAATCCAGGAGCAATAGAAAGCAAGAGGAAGAAAAGAAGACAAAACTCAGCCCGAAACAATAGCAAAGACAATCAGAAAAACAGAGCCAGCTACAACCATGGGGGGGGGGGTGGAGGTGGGAAAGGGGGACGAGGAGGGGATGGGGGGAAAGGGGAGTGGGGGATGGGGGGAGGTATCAAAGGAAAAACAGAGGATAATCTTGAGCGTGAAGAAGACAGGAGAATACAACAACAGAGAAGAAGAGGAAAAGTGCAGACTCTGGGTGAACATAAAACAATTTGTTATAAAAATGAACATGCTTGGCCCCCCGTCCAAAAACTGTAGACGAGATCCAGAAGAACCAATCTCAGGTACGTTGATGCGTTGCCGTGAGAAACGACCTGCATGTAAAGATCCAAGGATCCATTAGGCCTCAAAGCTCACCGAAAGTTGCCTGTCTTCCCTATGCAGAGAGAGGGAAGATTTGGTAAAACAATATCCATCCATCTAGATGTGGTCACTCCATAGCCTCCAAAGGCACCGGCGGGCTCCTGTGGCGTCTGCGTTTGTAGGTGTCATGCGGTTCAGTTGACGTCGTAGTCACCCTGAGGTTAAGGGCTGCTTGTGCCTCCTCCGGAGTACGGTAAATCTCTGCCGATCCATCTTGCTTGAAGATGCGTAGGGTAGCTGGATATTGAAGGGCAAACCTGCGCTGCTGCGCCACCAGTTGTGAGCATATAGGTGAGAACGCCTTGCGCTTCTTCGCTACCTCGGCCGAGAAATCATTAAAAAGTAGAACACGGTGGCCTCTTATAAGCAAAGGCGATGACATCTTTTTTTAAATGTTGTCAAGATCAATGCCTTTTCTGCGTAATTCAGATATTTTGTGATGACTTGTCGCGGACGCGTATCGCCCGAGGTAGAGGCAGACGGTGATGAGGATTTCAGCGCACCCAACCTATGGGCCCTTTCCACCATGAACCGTGCATTAAGCCCCAGCGCTTTCGGCAAGTCCTCAGCACATATGGCAGGAAGTAAATGCGCTGGGATAGATTCCGGCAGTCCCACCAGCCGCAGATTGCTCCTTCTGGAGCGGTTCTCTAAATCATCAGTCTTTTCCTGCAGTGCCTTTGTAAGCCTCAGAGACTGTTGTAATTTCTGGTTAGTCGCCATTACTTCCTCCTCCATTACGCCCAATCTTTCTTCTAAATCAGCTATCTTAGCCGTGTGTAATGTGACTTCACCTTGGACATTCTTGAGTGATGCCGAGATAGTATCATTCAGCTGTTCTTTTATACCAGGTAGCAGTATTTTAGCTACCTCAGCAGCTAGTTGGGCAACCAGTGCCTGAAAGGTGATAGGGAGACCGGGAATCACAAAATCTCCCTGACCCTGAGTTAACGGAGATACTTGTCCCACTGGGGAAGGTATGGGAGGAGGTGTGCAGTCCTCTTCAGTGGCGCGAAGCGTCGCCATTTTCTCCACGCTTACCTCACTCCTAGGTGGTGCAGGTGTCGTTGCACGCTGGCTCTGTCCGTCACCGCCGCGGCTGAGGAAACGGTCCATCCGATCCTTCAGTGAACCGTAGGTGGGTAGGCAATGCCTAGATAATGGCTGATATAGTCGGCGGGAGCGGGTATATGTTGCGTTCGGGCCGGAGCTCCGTCTCCCCGCTGCCTACATCCGCGCGCCGGAACCGGAAGTCCTCCATTGTTCTCTTAAGGTAGTTTAACTATATAGCCACATTAGAAATGTATGCATGTAGGATGATTTGAATTGGGAAATTAGGTAAAGGACAACAAATATATGAAAAGATGGCAGTATATGGCAACTTTACTTTTTTTTTTTTTTTTTTAAAGCAAAAGAGGAGCATATAATTGTTTAAAAAGGATATTTTTGGAGATGGACAGGCAGGCTTGATGGGGAGGAGGTAGGCCTGTATTTTGAACTTAAAAACTTAAATGGGTTTTTGGGTTCAAAATGTGTAATTTTCTCATATGCTGCCATCTTTATAAGTTTGAATTTTGAGGTTTCAGGTCATCAGATTGTTTTGTGACTTTAGAGCAGTATCAATGCAGGACTATTTAGAGAGGGTATGTTGGAGGCTCAAATTGTGGGTTTTCTTAGAGGACAATGTAAGTAAATAGGGGGGCCATAGCTATAGAGGATAAGTTATTTCATTGATAAACGCTAGAAGTGAAGAGATAGGGGGAGATTTATCAAAACCTTTTGAGAGGAAAAGTTGCCTAGATGTCCATAGCAACCAATCAGATAGCTTCTTTCATTTTGCAAAGGCCTTGTCAAAAATATAACAAGTGATCTGATTGGTTGCTATGGGGAACTAGGCAACCTTTCTTCTGCACCGGTTTTAACAAATCTCCTTGATAGCCTTTAGGCAATTAGGTAGCTAAAAGATTCTTTAGCACAAGCAATTAAGTTATTGTTTTATTTGATAGTTCATGTATAAGATTTCTTACCCACCTCTGTCTATTGTGAGCTTGTGTAATGTTTCAATGAGGGACTTAGGCCTATTAGTTGTGTTATAGTGGTGTGAATAGTTGGGCTTTTACCAGATGCATCACAAACCTCACTTGTTCACGATGTCTGGTTTTTAAGAGTAAATAAAGGCCAAACATTTTTACCCACTATCTTCTAAAAAAAAGGTTAGGTCCCTCTGTCGTCTGTTTCTGTCATTATAAAATTGAATGCAATGTAGGAAAAACCTTTTCCTTCCATGTCTATTTATTAAGAAGGGCCTTTATATAAGGGCATCCTCTGAGACACTATATTCAGACAATTTAACCTCCATTGTTCTCTTAAGGTAGTTTAACTATATAGCCACATTAGAAATGTATGCATGTAGGATGATTTGAATTGGGAAAATAGGTAAATGACAACAAATATATGAAAAGATGGCAGTATATGGCAATTTTACTGTTTGTTTTTTTTAAAGCAAAAGAGGATCATATAATTGTTTAAAAAGGCTATTTTTGGAGATGGACAGGCAGGCTTGATGGGGAGGAGGTAGGCCTGTATTTTGAACTTAAAATCTTAAATGGGTTTTTGGGTTCAAAATGTGTAATTTTTTCTTATGCTGCCATCTTTATAATTTTGAATTTTGAGGTTCAGGTCATCGGATTGTTTTGTGACATTAGAGCAGTATCAATGTTGGACTGTTTAGATAAGATATGTTGGAGGCTCAAATTGTGGGTTTTCTTAGAGGACAATGTAAGTAAATAGGGGGGCCATAGCTATAGAGGATAAGCTATTTCATTGATAAACGCTAGAAGTGAAGAGATAGGGGGAGATTTATCAAAACCTTTTGACAGGAAAAGTTGCCTAGATGTCCATAGCAACCAATCAGATAGCTTCTTTCATTTTGCAAAGGCCTTGTCAAAAATATAACAAGTGATCTGATTGGTTGCTATGGGGAACTAGGCAACCTTTCTTCTGCACCGGTTTTAACAAATCTTCTTGATAGCCTTTAGGCAATTAGGTAGCTAAAAGATTCTTTAGCACAAGCAATTAAGTTATTGTTTTATTTGATAGTTCATGTATAAGATTTCTTACCCACCTCTGTCTATTGTGAGCTTGTGTAATGTTTCAATGAGGGACTTAGGCCTATTAGTTGTGTTATAGTGGTGTGAATAGTTGGGCTTTTACCAGATGTATCACAAACCTCACTTGTTCACGATGTCTGGTTTTTAAGAGTAAATAAAGGCCAAACATTTTTACCCACTATCTTCTAAAAAAAAGGTTAGGTCCCTCTGTCGTCTGTTTCTGTCATTATAAAATTGAATGCAATGTAGGAAAGACCTTTTCCTTCCATGTCTATTTATTAAGAAGGGCCTTTATATAAGGGCATCCTCTGAGACAATATATTCAGACAATTTAACCTCCATTAATCTCTTAAGGTAGTTTAACTATATAGCCACATTAGAAATGTATGCATGTAGGATGATTTGAATTGGGAAAATAGGTAAATGACAAAAAATATATGAAAAGATGGCAGTATATGGCAATTTTATTGTTTGTTTTTTTTAAAGCAAAAGAGGATCATATAATTGTTTAAAAAGGCTATTTTTGGAGATGGACAGGCAGGCTTGATGGGGAGGAGGTAGGCCTGTATTTTGAACTTAAAATCTTAAATGGGTTTTTGGGTTCAAAATGTGTAATTTTTTCTTATGCTGCCATCTTTATAATTTTGAATTTTGAGGTTCAGGTCATCGGATTGTTTTGTGACATTAGAGCAGTATCAATGTTGGACTGTTTAGATAAGATATGTTGGAGGCTCAAATTGTGGGTTTTCTTAGAGGACAATGTAAGTAAATAGGGGGGCCATAGCTATAGAGGATAAGCTATTTCATTGATAAACGCTAGAAGTGAAGAGATAGGGGGAGATTTATCAAAACCTTTTGACAGGAAAAGTTGCCTAGATGTCCATAGCAACCAATCAGATAGCTTCTTTCATTTTGCAAAGGCCTTGTCAAAAATATAACAAGTGATCTGATTGGTTGCTATGGGGAACTAGGCAACCTTTCTTCTGCACCGGTTTTAACAAATCTCCTTGATTGCCTTTAGGCAATTAGGTAGCTAAAAGATTCTTTAGCACAAGCAATTAAGTTATTGTTTTATTTGATAGTTCATGTATAAGATTTCTTACCCACCTCTGTCTATTGTGAGCTTGTGTAATGTTTCAATGAGGGACTTAGGCCTATTAGTTGTGTTATAGTGGTGTGAATAGTTGGGCTTTTACCAGATGCATCACAAACCTCACTTGTTCACAATGTCTGGTTTTTAAGAGTAAATAAAGGCCAAACATTTTTACCCACTATCTTCTAAAAAAAAGGTTAGGTCCCTCTGTCGTCTGTTTCTGTCATTATAAAATTGAATGCAATGTAGGAAAGACCTTTTCCTTCCATGTCTATTTATTAAGAAGGGCCTTTATATAAGGGCATCCTCTGAGACACTATATTCAGACAATTTAACCTCCATTAATCTCTTAAGGTAGTTTAACTATATAGCCACATTAGAAATGTATGCATGTAGGATGATTTGAATTGGGAAAATAGGTAAATGACAACAAATATATGAAAAGATGGCAGTATATGGCAATTTTACTGTTTGTTTTTTTTAAAGCAAAAGAGGATCATATAATTGTTTAAAAAGGCTATTTTTGGAGATGGACAGGCAGGCTTGATGGGGAGGAGGTAGGCCTGTATTTTGAACTTAAAATCTTAAATGGGTTTTTGGGTTCAAAATGTGTAATTTTTTCTTATGCTGCCATCTTTATAATTTTGAATTTTGAGGTTCATGTCATCGGATTGTTTTGTGACATTAGAGCAGTATCAATGTTGGACTGTTTAGATAAGATATGTTGGAGGCTCAAATTGTGGGTTTTCTTAGAGGACAATGTAAGTAAATAGGGGGGCCATAGCTATAGAGGATAAGCTATTTCAAGGGTAAACCCTAGAAGTGAAGAGATAGGGGGATATTTATCAAAAGCTTTTGACAGGAAAAGTTGCCTAGATGTCCATAGCAACCAATCAGATAGCTTCTTTCATTTTGCAAAGGCCTTGTCAAAAATATAAGAAGTGATCTGATTGGTTGCTATGGGGAACTAGGCAACCTTTCTTCTGCACCGGTTTTAACAAATCTCCTTGATAGCCTTTAGGCAATTAGGTAGCTAAAAGATTCTTTAGCACAAGCAATTAAGTTATTGTTTTATTTGATAGTTCATGTATAAGATTTCTTACCCACCTCTGTCTATTGTGAGCTTGTGTAATGTTTCAATGAGGGACTTAGGCCTATTAGTTGTGTTATAGTGGTGTGAATAGTTGGGCTTTTACCAGATGCATCACAAACCTCACTTGTTCACAATTTCTGGTTTTTAAGAGTAAATAAAGGCCAAACATTTTTACCCACTATCTTCTAAAAAAAAGGTTAGGTCTCTCTGTCGTCTGTTTCTGTCATTATAAAATTGAATGCAATGTAGGAAAGACCTTTTCCTTCCATGTCTATTTATTAAGAAGGGCCTTTATATAAGGGCATCCTCTAAGACACTATATTCAGACAATTTAACCTCCATTAATCTCTTAAGGTAGTTTAACTATATAGCCACATTAGAAATTTATGCATGTAGGATGGTTTGAATTGGGAAAATAGGTAAATGACAACAAATATATGAAAAGATGGCAGTATATGGCAATTTTACTGTTTGTTTGTTTTTTAAAGCAAAAGAGGATCATATAATTGTTTAAAAAGGCTATTTTTGGAGATGGACAGGCAGGCTTGATGGGGAGGAGGTAGGCCTGTGTTTTGAACTTAAAAACTTAAATGGGTTTTTGGGTTCAAAATGTGTAATTTTCTCATATGCTGCCATCTTTATAATTTTGAATTTTGAGGTTCAGGTCATCGGATTGTTTTGTGACATTAGATGAGTATCAATGTTGGACTGTTTAGATAGGATATATTGGAGGCTCAAATTGTGGGTTTTCTTAGAGGACAATGTAAGTAAATAGGGGGGCCATAGCTATAGAGGATTAGCTATTTCAAGGGTAAATGCTAGAAGTGAAGAGATAGGGGGAGATTTATCAAAACCTTTTGACAGGAAAAGTTGCCTAGATGTCCATAGCAACCCATCAGATAGCTTCTTTCATTTTGCAATGGCCTTGTTAAAAATATAAGACGGGATCTGATTGGTTGCTATGGGGAACTGGGCAACCTTTCCTCTGCACAGGTTTTGACAAATCTCCCTGATAGTTTTTAGGCAATTAGGTAGCTATAAGATTCTTTAGCACAAGCAATTAAGTTATTGTTTTATTTGATAGTTCATGTATAAGATTTCTTACCCACCTCTGTCTATTGTGAGCTTGTGTGATGTTTCAATGAGGGACTTGGGCCTATTAGTTTTTTTATAGTGGTGTGAATAGTTGGGCTTTTACCAGATGCATCACAAACCTCACTTGTGCACGATGTCTGGTTTTTAAGAGTAAATAAAGGCCAAACATTTTTACCCACTATCTTCTAAAAAAGGTTAGGTCCCTCTATCGTCTGTTTCTGTCATTATAAAATTGAATGCAATGTAGGATAGACCTTTTCCTTACATGTCTATTTATTAAGAAGGGCCCTTATATAAGGACATTCTCTGGGACACTGTACTGACAATTTAACCTCCATTGTTCTCTTAAGGTAGTTTAACTATATAGCCACATTAGAAATGTATGCATGTAGGATGGTTTGAATTTTGAAAAAAGGTAAAGGACAACAAATATATGAAAAGATGGCAGTATATGGCAAATTTACTGTTTTTTTTTTTTTAAAGCAAAAGAGGAGCATATAATTGTTTAAAAAGGATATTTTTGGAGATGGACAGGCAGGCTTGATGGGGAGGAGGTAGGCCTGTATTTTGAACTTAAAAACTTAAATGGGTTTTTGGGTTCAAAATGTGTAATTTTCTCATATGCTGCCATCTTTATAATTTTGAATTTTGAGGTTCAGATCATCGGATTGTTTTGTGACATTAGAGCAGTATCAATGTTGGACTGTTTAGATAGGATATGTTGGAGGCTCAAATTGTGGGTTTTCTAAGAGGACAATGTAAGTAAATAGAGGGGCCATAGCTATAGAGGATAAGCTATTTCAAGGGTAAACCCTAGACGTGAAGAGATAGGGGGATATTTATCAAAACCTTTTGACAGGAAAAGTTGCCTAGATGTCCATAGCAACCAATCAGATAGCTTCTTTCATTTTGCAAAGGCCTTGTCAAAAATATAAGAAGTGATCTGATTGGTTGCTATGGGGGATCTGGGCAACCTTTCCTCTGCACAGGTTTTGACAAATCTCCTTGATAGTCTTTAGGCAATTAGGTAGCTATAAGATTCTTTAGCACAAGCATTTAAGTTATTATTGTATTTGACAGTTCATGTATAAGATTTCTTACCCACCCCTGTCTATTGTGAGCTTGTGTAATGTTTCAGTGAGGGACTTGGGCCTATTAGTTTTGTTATAGTGGTGTGAATAGTTGGGCTTTTACCAGATGCATCACAAACCTCACTTGTGCACGGTGTCTGGTTTTTAAGAGTAAATAAAGGCCAAACATTTTTACCCACTATGTTCTAAAAAAGGTTAGGTCCCTCTGTCGTCTGTTTCTGTCATTATAAAATTGAATGCAACGTAGGATAGACCTTTTCCTTCCATGTCTATTTATTAAGAAGGGCCTTTATATAAGGGCATCCTCTGGGACACTCTACTGACAATTTAACCTCCATTGTT
Organism: Hyla sarda; assembly: GCF_029499605.1. Taxonomy (NCBI): domain Eukaryota; kingdom Metazoa; phylum Chordata; class Amphibia; order Anura; family Hylidae; genus Hyla; species Hyla sarda. The sequence continues at coordinate 491,654,070 of NC_079189.1, forward strand.
CTCTTAAGGTAGTTTAACTATATAGCCACATTAGAAATGTATGCATGTAGGATGATTTGAATTGGGAAATTAGGTAAAGGACAACAAATCTATGAAAAGATGGCAGTATATGGCAACTTTCCTTTTTTTTTTTTTTTTTAAAGCAAAAGAGGAGCATATAATTGTTTAAAAAGGATATTTTTGGAGATGGACAGGCAGGCTTGATGGGGAGGAGGTAGGCCTGTATTTTGAACTTAAAAACTTAAATGGGTTTTTGGGTTCAAAATGTGTAATTTTCTCATATGCTGCCATCTTTATAAGTTTGAATTTTGAGGTTTCAGGTCATCAGATTGTTTTGTGACTTTAGAGCAGTATCAATGCAGGACTATTTAGAGAGGGTATGTTGGAGGCTCAAATTGTGGGTTTTCTTAGAGGACAATGTAAGTAAATAGGGGGGCCATAGCTATAGAGGATAAGCTATTTCATTGATAAACGCTAGAAGTGAAGAGATAGGGGGAGATTTATCAAAACCTTTTGAGAGGAAAAGTTGCCTAGATGTCCATAGCAACCAATCAGATAGCTTCTTTCATTTTGCAAAGGCCTTGTCAAAAATATAACAAGTGATCTGATTGGTTGCTATGGGGAACTAGGCAACCTTTCTTCTGCACCGGTTTTAACAAATCTCCTTGATAGCCTTTAGGCAATTAGGTAGCTAAAAGATTCTTTAGCACAAGCAATTAAGTTATTGTTTTATTTGATAGTTCATGTATAAGATTTCTTACCCACCTCTGTCTATTGTGAGCTTGTGTAATGTTTCAATGAGGGACTTAGGCCTATTAGTTGTGTTATAGTGGTGTGAATAGTTGGGCTTTTACCAGATGCATCACAAACCTCACTTGTTCACGATGTCTGGTTTTTAAGAGTAAATAAAGGCCAAACATTTTTACCCACTATCTTCTAAAAAAAAGGTTAGGTCCCTCTGTCGTCTGTTTCTGTCATTATAAAATTGAATGCAATGTAGGAAAAACCTTTTCCTTCCATGTCTATTTATTAAGAAGGGCCTTTATATAAGGGCATCCTCTGAGACACTATATTCAGACAATTTAACCTCCATTAATCTCTTAAGGTAGTTTAACTATATAGCCACATTAGAAATGTATGCATGTAGGATGATTTGAATTGGGAAAATAGGTAAATGACAACAAATATATGAAAAGATGGCAGTATATGGCAATTTTACTGTTTGTTTTTTTTAAAGCAAAAGAGGATCATATAATTGTTTAAAAAGGCTATTTTTGGAGATGGACAGGCAGGCTTGATGGGGAGGAGGTAGGCCTGTATTTTGAACTTAAAATCTTAAATGGGTTTTTGGGTTCAAAATGTGTAATTTTTTCTTATGCTGCCATCTTTATAATTTTGAATTTTGAGGTTCAGGTCATCGGATTGTTTTGTGACATTAGAGCAGTATCAATGTTGGACTGTTTAGATAAGATATGTTGGAGGCTCAAATTGTGGGTTTTCTTAGAGGACAATGTAAGTAAATAGGGGGGCCATAGCTATAGAGGATAAGCTATTTCATTGATAAACGCTAGAAGTGAAGAGATAGGGGGAGATTTATCAAAACCTTTTGACAGGAAAAGTTGCCTAGATGTCCATAGCAACCAATCAGATAGCTTCTTTCATTTTGCAAAGGCCTTGTCAAAAATATAACAAGTGATCTGATTGGTTGCTATGGGGAACTAGGCAACCTTTCTTCTGCACCGGTTTTAACAAATCTTCTTGATAGCCTTTAGGCAATTAGGTAGCTAAAAGATTCTTTAGCACAAGCAATTAAGTTATTGTTTTATTTGATAGTTCATGTATAAGATTTCTTACCCACCTCTGTCTATTGTGAGCTTGTGTAATGTTTCAATGAGGGACTTAGGCCTATTAGTTGTGTTATAGTGGTGTGAATAGTTGGGCTTTTACCAGATGTATCACAAACCTCACTTGTTCACGATGTCTGGTTTTTAAGAGTAAATAAAGGCCAAACATTTTTACCCACTATCTTCTAAAAAAAAGGTTAGGTCCCTCTGTCGTCTGTTTCTGTCATTATAAAATTGAATGCAATGTAGGAAAGACCTTTTCCTTCCATGTCTATTTATTAAGAAGGGCCTTTATATAAGGGCATCCTCTGAGACACTATATTCAGACAATTTAACCTCCATTAATCTCTTAAGGTAGTTTAACTATATAGCCACATTAGAAATGTATGCATGTAGGATGATTTGAATTGGGAAAATAGGTAAATGACAACAAATATATGAAAAGATGGCAGTATATGGCAATTTTATTGTTTGTTTTTTTTAAAGCAAAAGAGGATCATATAATTGTTTAAAAAGGCTATTTTTGGAGATGGACAGGCAGGCTTGATGGGGAGGAGGTAGGCCTGTATTTTGAACTTAAAATCTTAAATGGGTTTTTGGGTTCAAAATGTGTAATTTTTTCTTATGCTGCCATCTTTATAATTTTGAATTTTGAGGTTCAGGTCATCGGATTGTTTTGTGACATTAGAGCAGTATCAATGTTGGACTGTTTAGATAAGATATGTTGGAGGCTCAAATTGTGGGTTTTCTTAGAGGACAATGTAAGTAAATAGGGGGGCCATAGCTATAGAGGATTAGCTATTTCAAGGGTAAACCCTAGAAGTGAAGAGATAGGGGGATATTTATCAAAATCTTTTGACAGGAAAAGTTGCCTAGATGTCCATAGCAACCAATCAGATAGCTTCTTTCATTTTGCAAAGGCCTTGTCAAAAATATAAGAAGTGATCTGATTGGTTGCTATGGGGAAACTGGGCAACCTTTCCTCTGCACAGGTTTTGACAAATCTCCTTGATAGTCTTTAGGCAATTAGGTAGCTATAAGATTCTTTAGCACAAGCATTTAAGTTATTATTGTATTTGATAGTTCATGTATAAGATTTCTTACCATCCCCTGTCTATTGTGAGCTTGTGTAATGTTTCAGCGAGGGACTTGGGCCTATTAGTTTTGTTATAGTGGTGTGAATAGTTGGGCTTTTACCAGATGCATCACAAACCTCACTTGTGCACGGTGTCTGGTTTTTAAGAGTAAATAAAGGCCAAACATTTTTACCCACTATCTTCTAAAAAAGGTAAGGTCCCTCTGTCGTCTGTTTCTGTCATTATAAAATTGAATGCAATGTAGGATAGACCTTTTCCTTCCATGTCTATTTATTAAGAAGGGCCTTTATATAAGGGCATCCTCTGGGACACTCTACTGACAATTTAACCTCCATTGTTCTCTTAAGGTAGTTTAACTATATAGCCACATTAGAAATGTATGCATGTAGGATGATTTGAATTGGGAAATTAGGTAAAGGACAACAAATATATGAAAAGATGGCAGTATATGGCAACTTTACTTTTTTTTTTTTTTTTAAAGCAAAAGAGGAGCATATAATTGTTTAAAAAGGATATTTTTGGAGATGGACAGGCAGGCTTGATGGGGTGGAGGTAGGCCTGTATTTTGAACTTAAAAACTTAAATGGGTTTTTGGGTTCAAAATGTGTAATTTTCTCATATGCTGCCATCTTTATAATTTAGAATTTTGAGGTTTCAGGTCATCAGATTTTTTTGTGACTTTAGAGCAGTATCAATGCAGGACTGTTTAGAGACGGTATGTTGGAGGCTCAAATTGTGGGTTTTCTTAGAGGGCAATGTAAGTAAATAGGGGGGCCATAGCTATAAAGGATAAGCTATTTCATTGATAAACGCTAGAAGTGAAGAGATAGGGGGAGATTTATCAAAACCTTTTGACAGGAAAAGTTGCCTAAATGTCCATAGCAACCAATCAGATAGCTTCTTTCATTTTGCAAAGGCCTTGTCAAAAATATAAGAATGGATCTGATTGGTTGCTATGGGGAACTGGGCAACCTTTCCTCTGCACAGGTTTTGACAAATCTCCTTGATAGTCTTTAGGCAATTAGGTAGCTATAAGATTCTTTGGCACAAGCATTTAAGTTATTATTGTATTTGATAGTTCATGTATAAGATTTCTTACCCACCCCTGTCTATTGTGAGCTTGTGTAATGTTTCAATGAGGAACTTGGGCCTATTAGTTTTGTTATAGAGCTGTGAATAGTTGGGCTTTAACCAGATGCATCACAAACCTCACTTGTGCACGATGTCTGGTTTTTAAGATTAAATAAAGGTCAAATATTTTACCCACTATCTTCTAAAAAAGGTTAGGTCCCTCTATCGTCTTTTTCTGTCATTATAAAATTGAATGTAATGTAGGATAGACCTTTTCCTTCCATGTCTATTTATTAAGAAGGGTCTTTATATAAGGGCATCCTCTGAGACACTCTACTGACAATTTAACCTCCATTGTTCTCTTAAGGTAGTTTAACTATATAGCCACATTAGAAATGTATGCATGTAGGATGGTTTGAATTGGGAAATTAGGTAAAGGACAACAAATATATGAAAAGATGGCAGTATATGGCAACTTTCCTTTTTTTTTTTTTTTTTTAAAGCAAAAGAGGAGCATATAATTGTTTAAAAAGGATATTTTTGGAGATGGACAGGCAGGCTTGATGGGGAGGAGGTAGGCCTGTATTTTGAACTTAAAAACTTAAATGGGTTTTTGGGTTCAAAATGTGTAATTTTCTCATATGCTGCCATCTTTGAGGGACATTTATCAATGTTTGCTTTTGGATTCTTTTTTTTAGTAATTTTTTCCTTACTTTTTTTTTTGCTTATGTGTGACGTATTTATCAACTGGTTTCAGCCTGTTGATAATTTTCTTTCACGTAAGCAATTTTTCCTTTTTTACTTTGGTAGTAGCTTTTTCTGCTTCATGTTTGAGCTGGAGTAAATTTAGTCAATTTTTAACGCTGTTGCGACTTTTTTTTGCGCAGTTGCGACTGTCGCAGTTAATAAATACCTGACTACCCGTAGTCCATTTTAAAATTATTACTACATAGTAAATTTTAGGAAAACTTGCTTTTCTCGCTTTCCAGTCAAAATGTCGCACGAAAAATCGAGTAGTCGCAGTTGAGACAATTTTGCGACAATTATAGTAAAGAAAACCTGACTAAACCCGTTGATAAATGTCCATATTTATGATTTTGAATTTTGAGGTTCAGGTCATCGGATTGTTTTGTGACATTAGAGCAGTATCAATGTTGGACTGTTTAGATAGGATATGTTGGAGGCTCAAATTGTTGGTTTTCTTAGAGGACAATGTAAGTAAATAGGGGGGCCATAGCTATAGAGGATAAGCTATTTCAAGGGTAAACCCTAGAAGTGAAGAAATAGGGGGAGATTTATCAAAACCTTTTGACATGGAAAGTTGAATAGATGTCCATAGCAACCAATCAGATAGCTTCTTTCATTTTGCAAAGGCCTTGTCAAAAATATAAGAAGTGATCTGATTGGTTGCTATGGGGGAACTGGGCAACCTTTCCTCTGCACAGGTTTTGACAAATCTCCTTGATAGTCTTTAGGCAATTAGGTAACTATAAGATTCTTTAGCACAAGCATTTAAGTTATTATTGTATTTGATAATTCATGTATAAGATTTCTTACCCACCCCTGTCTATTGTGAGCTTGTGTAATGTTTCAGTGAGGGACTTGGGCCTATTAGTTTCGTTATAGTGGTGTGAATAGTTGGGCTTTTACCAGATGCATCACTAACCTCACTTGTGCACGGTGTCTGGTTTTTAAGAGTAAATAAAGGCCAAACATTTTTACCCACTATCTTCTAAAAAAGGTTAGGTCCCTCTGTCGTCTGTTTCTGTCATTATAAAATTGAATGCAATGTAGGATAGACCTTTTCCTTCCATGTCTATTTATTAAGAAGGGCCTTTATATAAGGGCATCCTCTGGGACACTCTACTGACAATTTAACCTTCATTGTTCTCTTAAGGTCGTTTAACTATATAGCCACATTAGAAATGTATGCATGTAGGATGGTTTGAATTGGGAAAATAGGTAAATGACAACAAATATATGAAAAGATGGCAGTATATGGCAATTTTACTGTTTGGTTTTTTTTAAAGCAAAAGAGGATCATATAATTGTTTAAAAAGGCTATTTTTGGAGATGGACAGGCAGGCTTGATGGGGAGGAGGTAGGCCTGTATTTTGAACTTAAAAACTTAAATGGGTTTTTGGGTTCAAAATGTGTAATTTTCTCATATGCTGCCATCTTTATAATTTTGAATTTTGAGGTTCAGGTCATCGGATTGTTTTGTGACATTAGAGGAGTATCAATGTTGGACTGTTTAGATAGGATATATTGGAGGCTCAAATTGTGGGTTTTCTTAGAGGACAATGTAAGTAAATAGGGGGGCCATAGCTATAGAGGATAAGCTATTTCAAGGGTAAACCCTAGAAGTGAAGAGATAGGGGGATATTTATCAAAATCTTTTGACAGGAAAAGTTGCCTAGATGTCCATAGCAACCAATCAGATAGCTTCTTTCATTTTGCAAAGGCCTTGTCAAAAATATAAGAAGTGATCTGATTGGTTGCTATGGGGGAACTGGGCAACCTTTCCTCTGCACAGGTTTTGACAAATCTCCTTGATAGTCTTTAGGCAATTAGGTAACTATAAGATTCTTTAGCACAAGCATTTAAGTTATTATTGTATTTGATAGTTCATGTATAAGATTTCTTACCCACCCCTGTCTATTGTGAGCTTGTGTAATGTTTCAGTGAGGGACTTGGGCCTATTAATTTCGTTATAGTGGTGTGAATAGTTGGGCTTTTACCAGATGCATCACTAACCTCACTTGTGCACGGTGTCTGGTTTTTAAGAGTAAATAAAGGCCAAACATTTTTACCCACTATCTTCTAAAAAAGGTAAGGTCCCTCTGTCGTCTGTTTCTGTCATTATCAAATTGAATGCAATGTAGGATAGACCTTTTCCTTCCATGTCTATTTATTAAGAAGTGCCTTTATATAAGGGCATCCTCTGGGACACTCTACTGACAATTTAACCTCCATTGTTCTCTTAAGGTAGTTTAACTATATAGCCACATTAGAAATGTATGCATGTAGGATGGTTTGAATTGGGAAAATAGGTAAATGACAACAAATATATGAAAAGATGGCAGTAAATGGCAATTTTACTGTTTGGTTTTTTTTAAAGCAAAAGAGGATCATGTAATTGTTTAAAAAGGCTATTTTTGGAGATGGACAGGCAGGCTTGATGGGGAGGAGGTAGGCCTGTGTTTTGAACTTAAAAACTTAAATGGGTTTTTGGGTTCAAAATGTGTAATTTTCTCATATGCTGCCATCTTTATAATTTTGAATTTTGAGGTTCAGGTCATCGGATTGTTTTGTGACATTAGAGGAGTATCAATGTTGGACTGTTTAGATAGGATATATTGGAGGCTCAAATTGTGGGTTTTCTTAGAGGACAATGTAAGTAAATAGGGGGGCCATAGCTAATGAGGATTAGCTATTTCAAGGGTAAACCCTAGAAGTGAAGAGATAGGGGGATATTTATCAAAATCTTTTGACAGGAAAAGTTGCCTAGATGTCCATAGCAACCAATCAGATAGCTTTTTGCATTTTGTAAAGGCCTTGTCAAAAATATAAGACGTGATCTGATTGGTTGCTATGGGGGAACTGGGCAACCTTTCCTCTGCACAGGTTTTGACAAATCTCCTTGATAGTCTTTAGGCAATTAGGTAGCTATAAGATTCTTTAGCACAAGCATTTAAGTTATTATTGTATTTGATAGTTCATGTATAAGATTTCTTACCCACCCCTGTCTATTGTGAGCTTGTGTAATGTTTCAGTGAGGGACTTGGGCCTATTAGTTTTGTTATAGTGGTGTGAATAGTTGGGCTTTTACCAGATGCATCACTAACCTCACTTGTGCACGGTGTCTGGTTTTTAAGAGTAAATAAAGGCCAAACATTTTTACCCACTATCTTCTAAAAAAGGTTAGGTCCCTCTGTCGTCTGTTTCTGTCATTATAAAATTGAATGCAATGTAGGATAGACCTTTTCCTTCCATGTCTATTTATTAAGAAGGGCCTTTATATAAGGGCATCCTCTGGGACACTCTACTGACAATTTAACCTCCATTGTTCTCTTAAGGTAGTTTAACTATATAGCCACATTAGAAATGTATGCATGTAGGATGATTTGAATTGGGAAATTAGGTAAAGGACAACAAATATATGAAAAGATGGCAGTATATGGCAACTTTACTTTTTTTTTTTTTTTTTATAAAGCAAAAGAGGAGCATATAATTGTTTAAAAAGGATATTTTTTGAGATGGACAGGCAGGCTTGATGGGGAGGAGGTAGGCCTGTATTTTGAACTTAAAAACTTAAATGGGTTTTTGGGTTCAAAATGTGTAATTTTCTCATATGCTGCCATCTTTTTAATTTTGAATTTTGAGGTTTCAGGTCATCAGATTGTTTTGTGACTTTAGAGCAGTATCAATGCAGGACTATTTAGAGAGGGTATGTTGGAGGCTCAAATTGTGGGTTTTCTTAGAGGACAATGTAAGTAAATAGGGGGGCCATAGCTATAGAGGATAAGCTATTTCATTGATAAACGCTAGAAGTGAAGAGATAGGGGGAGATTTATCAAAACCTTTTGACAGGAAAAGTTGCCTAGATGTCCATAGCAACCAATCAGATAGCTTCTTTCATTTTGCAAAGGCCTTGTCAAAAATATAACAAGTGATCTGATTGGTTGCTATGGGGAACTAGGCAACCTTTCTTCTGCACCGGTTTTAACAAATCTCCTTGATAGCCTTTAGGCAATTAGGTAGCTAAAAGATTCTTTAGCACAAGCAATTAAGTTATTGTTTTATTTGATAGTTCATGTATAAGATTTCTTACCCACCTCTGTCTATTGTGAGCTTGTGTAATGTTTCAATGAGGGACTTAGGCCTATTAGTTGTGTTATAGTGGTGTGAATAGTTGGGCTTTTACCAGATGCATCACAAACCTCACTTGTTCACGATGTCTGGTTTTTAAGAGTAAATAAAGGCCAAACATTTTTACCCACTATCTTCTAAAAAAAAGGTTAGGTCCCTCTGTCGTCTGTTTCTGTCATTATAAAATTGAATGCAATGTAGGAAAGACCTTTTCCTTCCATGTCTATTTATTAAGAAGGGCCTTTATATAAGGGCATCCTCTGAGACACTATATTCAGACAATTTAACCTCCATTAATCTCTTAAGGTAGTTTAACTATATAGCCACATTAGAAATTTATGCATGTAGGATGGTTTGAATTGGGAAAATAGGTAAATGACAACAAATATATGAAAAGATGGCAGTATATGGCAATTTTACTGTTTGTTTTTTTTTAAAGCAAAAGAGGATCATATAATTGTTTAAAAAGGCTATTTTTGGAGATGGACAGGCAGGCTTGATGGGGAGGAGGTAGGCCTGTGTTTTGAACTTAAAAACTTAAATGGGTTTTTGGGTTCAAAATGTGTAATTTTCTCATATGCTGCCATCTTTATAATTTTGAATTTTGAGGTTCAGGTCATCGGATTGTTTTGTGACATTAGAGGAGTATCAATGTTGGACTGTTTAGATAGGATATATTGGAGGCTCAAATTGTGGGTTTTCTTAGAGGACAATGTAAGTAAATAGGGGGGCCATAGCTATAGAGGATTAGCTATTTCAAGGGTAAATGTTAGAAGTGAAGAGATAGGGGGAGATTTATCAAAACCTTTTAACAGGAAAAGTTGCCTAGATGTCCATAGCAACCCATCAGATAGCTTCTTTCATTTTGCAAAGGCCTTGTTAAAAATATAAGACGGGATCTGATTGGTTGCTATGGGGAACTGGGCAACCTTTCCTCTGCACAGGTTTTGACAAATCTCCCTGATAGTTTTTAGGCAATTAGGTAGCTATAAGATTCTTTAGCACAAGCAATTAAGTTATTGTTTTATTTGATAGTTCATGTATAAGATTTCTTACCCACCTCTGTCTATTGTGAGCTTGTGTGATGTTTCAATGAGGGACTTGGGCCTATTAGTTTTTTTATAGTGGTGTGTATAGTTGGACTTTTACCAGATGCATCACAAACATCACTTGTGCACGATGTCTGATTTTTAAGAGTAAATAAAGGCCAAACTTTTTTACCCACTATCTTCTAAAAAAGGTTAGGTCCCTCTATCGTCTGTTTCTGTCATTATAAAATTGAATGCAATGTAGGATAGACCTTTTCCTTCCATGTCTATTTATTAAGAAGGGCCCTTATATAAGGACATTCTCTGGGACATTGTACTGACAATTTAACCTCCATTGTTCTCTTAAGGTAGTTTAACTATATAGCCACATTAGAAATGTATGCATGTAGGATGGTTTGAATTGGGAAAAAAGGTAAAGGACAACAAATATATGAAAAGATGGCAGTATATGGCAAATTTACTGTTTTTTCTTTTAAAGCAAAAGAGGAGCATATAATTGTTTAAAAAGGATATTTTTGGAGATGGACAGGCAGGCTTGATGGGGAGGAGGTAGGCCTGTATTTTGAACTTAAAAACTTAAATGGGTTTTTGGGTTCAAAATGTGTAATTTTCTCATATGCTGCCATCTTTATAATTTTGAATTTTGAGGTTCAGGTCATCGGATTGTTTTGTGACATTAGAGGAGTATCAATGTTGGACTGTTTAGATAGGATATATTGGAGGCTCAAATTGTGGGTTTTCTTAGAGGACAATGTAAGTAAATAGGGGGGCCATAGCTAATGAGGATTAGCTATTTCAAGGGTAAACCCTAGAAGTGAAGAGATAGGGGGATATTTATCAAAATCTTTTGACAGGAAAAGTTGCCTAGATGTCCATAGCAACCAATCAGATAGCTTTTTGCATTTTGTAAAGGCCTTGTCAAAAATATAAGACGTGATCTGATTGGTTGCTATGGGGGAACTGGGCAACCTTTCCTCTGCACAGGTTTTGACAAATCTCCTTGATAGTCTTTAGGCAATTAGGTAGCTATAAGATTCTTTAGCACAAGCATTTAAGTTATTATTGTATTTGATAGTTCATGTATAAGATTTCTTACCCACCCCTGTCTATTGTGAGCTTGTGTAATGTTTCAGTGAGGGACTTGGGCCTATTAGTTTTGTTATAGTGGTGTGAATAGTTGGGCTTTTACCAGATGCATCACTAACCTCACTTGTGCACGGTGTCTGGTTTTTAAGAGTAAATAAAGGCCAAACATTTTTACCCACTATCTTCTAAAAAAGGTTAGGTCCCTCTGTCGTCTGTTTCTGTCATTATAAAATTGAATGCAATGTAGGATAGACCTTTTCCTTCCATGTCTATTTATTAAGAAGGGCCTTTATATAAGGGCATCCTCTGGGACACTCTACTGACAATTTAACCTCCATTGTTCTCTTAAGGTAGTTTAACTATATAGCCACATTAGAAATGTATGCATGTAGGATGATTTGAATTGGGAAATTAGGTAAAGGACAACAAATATATGAAAAGATGGCAGTATATGGCAACTTTACTTTTTTTTTTTTTTTTTATAAAGCAAAAGAGGAGCATATAATTGTTTAAAAAGGATATTTTTTGAGATGGACAGGCAGGCTTGATGGGGAGGAGGTAGGCCTGTATTTTGAACTTAAAAACTTAAATGGGTTTTTGGGTTCAAAATGTGTAATTTTCTCATATGCTGCCATCTTTTTAATTTTGAATTTTGAGGTTTCAGGTCATCAGATTGTTTTGTGACTTTAGAGCAGTATCAATGCAGGACTATTTAGAGAGGGTATGTTGGAGGCTCAAATTGTGGGTTTTCTTAGAGGACAATGTAAGTAAATAGGGGGGCCATAGCTATAGAGGATAAGCTATTTCATTGATAAACGCTAGAAGTGAAGAGATAGGGGGAGATTTATCAAAACCTTTTGACAGGAAAAGTTGCCTAGATGTCCATAGCAACCAATCAGATAGCTTCTTTCATTTTGCAAAGGCCTTGTCAAAAATATAACAAGTGATCTGATTGGTTGCTATGGGGAACTAGGCAACCTTTCTTCTGCACCGGTTTTAACAAATCTCCTTGATAGCCTTTAGGCAATTAGGTAGCTAAAAGATTCTTTAGCACAAGCAATTAAGTTATTGTTTTATTTGATAGTTCATGTATAAGATTTCTTACCCACCTCTGTCTATTGTGAGCTTGTGTAATGTTTCAATGAGGGACTTAGGCCTATTAGTTGTGTTATAGTGGTGTGAATAGTTGGGCTTTTACCAGATGCATCACAAACCTCACTTGTTCACGATGTCTGGTTTTTAAGAGTAAATAAAGGCCAAACATTTTTACCCACTATCTTCTAAAAAAAAGGTTAGGTCCCTCTGTCGTCTGTTTCTGTCATTATAAAATTGAATGCAATGTAGGAAAGACCTTTTCCTTCCATGTCTATTTATTAAGAAGGGCCTTTATATAAGGGCATCCTCTGAGACACTATATTCAGACAATTTAACCTCCATTAATCTCTTAAGGTAGTTTAACTATATAGCCACATTAGAAATTTATGCATATAGGATGGTTTGAATTGGGAAAATAGGTAAATGACAACAAATATATGAAAAGATGGCAGTATATGGCAATTTTACTGTTTGTTTTTTTTTAAAGCAAAAGAGGATCATATAATTGTTTAAAAAGGCTATTTTTGGAGATGGACAGGCAGGCTTGATGGGGAGGAGGTAGGCCTGTGTTTTGAACTTAAAAACTTAAATGGGTTTTTGGGTTCAAAATGTGTAATTTTCTCATATGCTGCCATCTTTATAATTTTGAATTTTGAGGTTCAGGTCATCGGATTGTTTTGTGACATTAGAGGAGTATCAATGTTGGACTGTTTAGATAGGATATATTGGAGGCTCAAATTGTGGGTTTTCTTAGAGGACAATGTAAGTAAATAGGGGGGCCATAGCTATAGAGGATTACCTATTTCAAGGGTAAATGTTAGAAGTGAAGAGATAGGGGGAGATTTATCAAAACCTTTTAACAGGAAAAGTTGCCTAGATGTCCATAGCAACCCATCAGATAGCTTCTTTCATTTTGCAAAGGCCTTGTTAAAAATATAAGACGGGATTTGATTGGTTGCTATGGGGAACTGGGCAACCTTTCCTCTGCACAGGTTTTGACAAATCTCCCTGATAGTTTTTAGGCAATTAGGTAGCTATAAGATTCTTTAGCACAAGCAATTAAGTTATTGTTTTATTTGATAGTTCATGTATAAGATTTCTTACCCACCTCTGTCTATTGTGAGCTTGTGTGATGTTTCAATGAGGGACTTGGGCCTATTAGTTTTTTTATAGTGGTGTGTATAGTTGGACTTTTACCAGATGCATCACAAACATCACTTGTGCACGATGTCTGATTTTTAAGAGTAAATAAAGGCCAAACTTTTTTACCCACTATCTTCTAAAAAAGGTTAGGTCCCTCTATCGTCTGTTTCTGTCATTATAAAATTGAATGCAATGTAGGATAGACCTTTTCCTTCCATGTCTATTTATTAAGAAGGGCCCTTATATAAGGACATTCTCTGGGACATTGTACTGACAATTTAACCTCCATTGTTCTCTTAAGGTAGTTTAACTATATAGCCACATTAGAAATGTATGCATGTAGGATGGTTTGAATTGGGAAAAAAGGTAAAGGACAACAAATATATGAAAAGATGGCAGTATATGGCAAATTTACTGTTTTTTCTTTTAAAGCAAAAGAGGAGCATATAATTGTTTAAAAAGGATATTTTTGGAGATGGACAGGCAGGCTTGATGGGGAGGAGGTAGGCCTGTGTTTTGAACTTAAAAACTTAAATGGGTTTTTGGGTTCAAAATGTGTAATTTTCTCATATGCTGCCATCTTTATAATTTTGAATTTTGAGGTTCAGGTCATCGGATTGTTTTGTGACATTAGAGGAGTATCAATGTTGGACTGTTTAGATAGGATATATTGGAGGCTCAAATTGTGGGTTTTCTTAGAGGACAATGTAAGTAAATAGGGGGGCCATAGCTATAGAGGATTAGCTATTTCAAGGGTAAACCCTAGAAGTGAAGAGATAGGGGGATATTTATCAAAATCTTTTGACAGGAAAAGTTGCCTAGATGTCCATAGCAACCAATCAGATAGCTTCTTTCATTTTGCAAAGGCCTTGTCAAAAATATAAGAAGTGATCTGATTGGTTGCTATGGGGAAACTGGGCAACCTTTCCTCTGCACAGGTTTTGACAAATCTCCTTGATAGTCTTTAGGCAATTAGGTAGCTATAAGATTCTTTAGCACAAGCATTTAAGTTATTATTGTATTTGATAGTTCATGTATAAGATTTCTTACCAACCCCTGTCTATTGTGAGCTTGTGTAATGTTTCAGCGAGTGACTTGGGCCTATTAGTTTTGTTATAGTGGTGTGAATAGTTGGGCTTTTACCAGATGCATCACAAACCTCACTTGTGCACTGTGTCTGGTTTTTAAGAGTAAATAAAGGCCAAACATTTTTACCCACTATCTTCTAAAAAAGGTAAGGTCCCTCTGTCGTCTGTTTCTGTCATTATAAAATTGAATGCAATGTAGGATAGACCTTTTCCTTCCATGTCTATTTATTAAGAAGGGCCTTTATATAAGGGCATCCTCTGGGACACTCTACTGACAATTTAACCTCCATTGTTCTCTTAAGGTAGTTTAACTATATAGCCACATTAGAAATGTATGCATGTAGGATGATTTGAATTGGGAAATTAGGTAAAGGACAACAAATATATGAAAAGATGGCAGTATATGGCAACTTTACTTTTTTTTTTTTTTAAAAGCAAAAGAGGAGCATATAATTGTTTAAAAAGGATATTTTTGGAGATGGACAGGCAGGCTTGATGGGGTGGAGGTAGGCCTGTATTTTGAACTTAAAAACTTAAATGGGTTTTTGGGTTCAAAATGTGTAATTTTCTCATATGCTGCCATCTTTATAATTTAGAATTTTGAGGTTTCAGGTCATCAGATTTTTTTGTGACTTTAGAGCAGTATCAATGCAGGACTGTTTAGAGACGGTATGTTGGAGGCTCAAATTGTGGGTTTTCTTAGAGGGCAATGTAAGTAAATAGGGGGGCCATAGCTATAAAGGATAAGCTATTTCATTGATAAACGCTAGAAGTGAAGAGATAGGGGGAGATTTATCAAAACCTTTTGACAGGAAAAGTTGCCTAAATGTCCATAGCAACCAATCAGATAGCTTCTTTCATTTTGCAAAGGCCTTGTCAAAAATATAAGAATGGATCTGATTGGTTGCTATGGGGAACTGGGCAACCTTTCCTCTGCACAGGTTTTGACAAATCTCCTTGATAGTCTTTAGGCAATTAGGTAGCTATAAGATTCTTTAGCACAAGCATTTAAGTTATTATTGTATTTGATAGTTCATGTATAAGATTTCTTACCAACCCCTGTCTATTGTGAGCTTGTGTAATGTTTCAGCGAGGGACTTGGGCCTATTAGTTTTGTTATAGTGGTGTGAATAGTTGGGCTTTTACCAGATGCATCACAAACCTCACTTGTGCACGGTGTCTGGTTTTTAAGAGTAAATAAAGGCCAAACATTTTTACCCACTATCTTCTAAAAAAGGTAAGGTCCCTCTGTCGTCTGTTTCTGTCATTATAAAATTGAATGCAATGTAGGATAGACCTTTTCCTTCCATGTCTATTTATTAAGAAGGGCCTTTATATAAGGGCATCCTCTGGGACACTCTACTGACAATTTAACCTCCATTGTTCTCTTAAGGTAGTTTAACTATATAGCCACATTAGAAATGTATGCATGTAGGATGATTTGAATTGGGAAATTAGGTAAAGGACAACAAATATATGAAAAGATGGCAGTATATGGCAACTTTACTTTTTTTTTTTTTTTAAAGCAAAAGAGGAGCATATAATTGTTTAAAAAGGATATTTTTGGAGATGGACAGGCAGGCTTGATGGGGTGGAGGTAGGCCTGTATTTTGAACTTAAAAACTTAAATGGGTTTTTGGGTTCAAAATGTGTAATTTTCTCATATGCTGCCATCTTTATAATTTAGAATTTTGAGGTTTCAGGTCATCAGATTTTTTTGTGACTTTAGAGCAGTATCAATGCAGGACTGTTTAGAGACGGTATGTTGGAGGCTCAAATTGTGGGTTTTCTTAGAGGGCAATGTAAGTAAATAGGGGGGCCATAGCTATAAAGGATAAGCTATTTCATTGATAAACGCTAGAAGTGAAGAGATAGGGGGAGATTTATCAAAACCTTTTGACAGGAAAAGTTGCCTAAATGTCCATAGCAACCAATCAGATAGCTTCTTTCATTTTGCAAAGGCCTTGTCAAAAATATAAGAATGGATCTGATTGGTTGCTATGGGGAACTGGGCAACCTTTCCTCTGCACAGGTTTTGACAAATCTCCTTGATAGTCTTTAGGCAATTAGGTAGCTATAAGATTCTTTGGCACAAGCATTTAAGTTATTATTGTATTTGATAGTTCATGTATAAGATTTCTTACCCACCCCTGTCTATTGTGAGCTTGTGTAATGTTTCAATGAGGAACTTGGGCCTATTAGTTTTGTTATAGAGCTGTGAATAGTTGGGCTTTAACCAGATGCATCACAAACCTCACTTGTGCACTATGTCTGGTTTTTAAGATTAAATAAAGGCCAAATATTTTTACCCACTATCTTCTAAAAAAGGTTAGGTCCCTCTATCGTCTTTTTCTGTCATTAAAAAATTGAATGTAATGTAGGATAGACCTTTTCCTTCCATGTCTATTTATTAAGAAGGGTCTTTATATAAGGGCATCCTCTGAGACACTCTACTGACAATTTAACCTCCATTGTTCTCTTAAGGTAGTTTAACTATATAGCCACATTAGAAATGTATGCATGTAGGATGGTTTGAATTGGGAAATTAGGTAAAGGACAACAAATATATGAAAAGATGGCAGTATATGGCAACTTTCCTTTTTTTTTTTTTTTTTAAAGCAAAAGAGGAGCATATAATTGTTTAAAAAGGATATTTTTGGAGATGGACAGGCAGGCTTGATGGGGAGGAGGTAGGCCTGTATTTTGAACTTAAAAACTTAAATGGGTTTTTGGGTTCAAAATGTGTAATTTTCTCATATGCTGCCATCTTTGAGGGACATTTATCAATGTTTGCTTATGGATTCTTTTTTTTAGTAATTTTTTCCTTACTTTTTTTTTTGCTTATGTGTGACGTATTTATCAACTGGTTTCAGCCTGTTGATAATTTTCTTTCACGTAAGCAATTTTTCCTTTTTTACTTTGGTAGTAGCTTTTTCTGCTCCATGTTTGAGCTGGAGTAAATTTAGTCAATTTTTAACGCTGTTGCGACTTTTTTTTGCGCAGTTGCGACTGTCGCAGTTAATAAATACCTGACTACCCGTAGTCCATTTTAAAATTATTACTACATAGTAAATTTTAGGAAAACTTGCTTTTCTCGCTTTCCAGTCAAAATGTCGCACGAAAAATCGAGTAGTCGCAGTTGAGACAATTTTGCGACAATTATAGTAAAGAAAACCTGACTAAACCCGTTGATAAATGTCCATATTTATGATTTTGAATTTTGAGGTTCAGGTCATCGGATTGTTTTGTGACATTAGAGCAGTATCAATGTTGGACTGTTTAGATAGGATATGTTGGAGGCTCAAATTGTTGGTTTTCTTAGAGGACAATGTAAGTAAATAGGGGGGCCATAGCTATAGAGGATAAGCTATTTCAAGGGTAAACCCTAGAAGTGAAGAAATAGGGGGAGATTTATCAAAACCTTTTGACATGGAAAGTTGAATAGATGTCCATAGCAACCAATCAGATAGCTTCTTTCATTTTGCAAAGGCCTTGTCAAAAATATAAGAAGTGATCTGATTGGTTGCTATGGGGGAACTGGGCAACCTTTCCTCTGCACAGGTTTTGACAAATCTCCTTGATAGTCTTTAGGCAATTAGGTAACTATAAGATTCTTTAGCACAAGCATTTAAGTTATTATTGTATTTGATAATTCATGTATAAGATTTCTTACCCACCCCTGTCTATTGTGAGCTTGTGTAATGTTTCAGTGAGGGACTTGGGCCTATTAGTTTCGTTATAGTGGTGTGAATAGTTGGGCTTTTACCAGATGCATCACTAACCTCACTTGTGCACGGTGTCTGGTTTTTAAGAGTAAATAAAGGCCAAACATTTTTACCCACTATCTTCTAAAAAAGGTTAGGTCCCTCTGTCGTCTGTTTCTGTCATTATAAAATTGAATGCAATGTAGGATAGACCTTTTCCTTCCATGTCTATTTATTAAGAAGGGCCTTTATATAAGGGCATCCTCTGGGACACTCTACTGACAATTTAACCTCCATTGTTCTCTTAAGGTCGTTTAACTATATAGCCACATTAGAAATGTATGCATGTAGGATGGTTTGAATTGGGAAAATAGGTAAATGACAACAAATATATGAAAAGATGGCAGTATATGGCAATTTTACTGTTTGGTTTTTTTTAAAGCAAAAGAGGATCATATAATTGTTTAAAAAGGCTATTTTTGGAGATGGACAGGCAGGCTTGATGGGGAGGAGGTAGGCCTGTATTTTGAACTTAAAAACTTAAATGGGTTTTTGGGTTCAAAATGTGTAATTTTCTCATATGCTGCCATCTTTATAATTTTGAATTTTGAGGTTCAGGTCATCGGATTGTTTTGTGACATTAGAGGAGTATCAATGTTGGACTGTTTAGATAGGATATATTGGAGGCTCAAATTGTGGGTTTTCTTAGAGGACAATGTAAGTAAATAGGGGGGCCATAGCTAATGAGGATTAGCTATTTCAAGGGTAAACCCTAGAAGTGAAGAGATAGGGGGATATTTATCAAAATCTTTTGACAGGAAAAGTTGCCTAGATGTCCATAGCAACCAATCAGATAGCTTTTTGCATTTTGTAAAGGCCTTGTCAAAAATATAAGACGTGATCTGATTGGTTGCTATGGGGGAACTGGGCAACCTTTCCTCTGCACAGGTTTTGACAAATCTCCTTGATAGTCTTTAGGCAATTAGGTAGCTATAAGATTCTTTAGCACAAGCATTTAAGTTATTATTGTATTTGATAGTTCATGTATAAGATTTCTTACCCACCCCTGTCTATTGTGAGCTTGTGTAATGTTTCAGTGAGGGACTTGGGCCTATTAGTTTTGTTATAGTGGTGTGAATAGTTGGGCTTTTACCAGATGCATCACTAACCTCACTTGTGCACGGTGTCTGGTTTTTAAGAGTAAATAAAGGCCAAACATTTTTACCCACTATCTTCTAAAAAAGGTTAGGTCCCTCTGTCGTCTGTTTCTGTCATTATAAAATTGAATGCAATGTAGGATAGACCTTTTCCTTCCATGTCTATTTATTAAGAAGGGCCTTTATATAAGGGCATCCTCTGGGACACTCTACTGACAATTTAACCTCCATTGTTCTCTTAAGGTAGTTTAACTATATAGCCACATTAGAAATGTATGCATGTAGGATGGTTTGAATTGGGAAAATAGGTAAATGACAACAAATCTATGAAAAGATGGCAGTATATGGCAATTTTACTGTTTGGTTTTTTTAAAGCAAAAGAGGATCAAATAATTGTTTAAAAAGGCTATTTTTGGAGATGGACAGGCAGGCTTGATGGGGAGGAGGTGGGCCTGTGTTTTGAACTTAAAAACTTAAATGGGTTTTTGGGTTCAAAATGTGTAATTTTCTCATATGCTGCCATCTTTATAATTTTGAATTTTGAGGTTCAGGTCATCGGATTGTTTTGTCACATTAGAGGAGTATCAATGTTGGACTGTTTAGATAGGATATATTGGAGGCTCAAATTGTTGGTTTTCTTAGAGGACAATGTAAGTAAATAGGGGGGCCATAGCTATAGAGGATAAGCTATTTCAAGGGTAAACGCTAGAAGTGAAGAGATAGGGGGAGTTTTATCAAAACCTTTTGACAGGAAAAGTTGCCTAGATGTCCATAGCAACCCATCAGATAGCTTCTTTCATTTTGCAAAGGCCTTGTTAAAAATATAAGACGGGATCTGATTGGTTGCTATGGGGAACTGGGCAACCTTTCCTCTGCACAGGTTTTGACAAATCTCCTTGATAGTCTTTAGGCAATTAGGTAGCTATAAGATTCTTTAGCACAAGCATTTAAGTTATTATTGTATTTGATAGTTCTTGTATAAGATTTCTTACCCACCCCTGTCTATTGTGAGATTGTGTAATGTTTCAGCGAGGGACTTGGGCCTATTAGTTTTGTTCTAGTGGTGTGAATAGTTGGGCTTTTACCAGATGCATCAATAACCTCACTTGTGCACGGTGTCTGGTTTTTAAGAGTAAATAAAGGCCAAACATTTTTACCCACTATCTTCTAAAAAAGGTTATGTCCCTCTGTCGTCTGTTTCTGTCATTATAAAATTGAATGCAATGTAGGATAGACCTTTTCCTTCCATGTCTATTTATTAAGAAGGGCATTTATATAAGGGAATCCTCTGGGACACTCTACTGACAATTTAACCTCCATTGTTCTCTTAAGGTAGTTTAACTATATAGCCACATTAGAAATGTATGCATGTAGGATGATTTGAATTGGGAAATTAGGTAAAGGACAACAAATATATGAAAAGATGGCAGTATATGGCAACTTTACTTTTTTTTTTTTTAAAGCAAAAGAGGAGCATATAATTGTTTAAAAAGGATATTTTTGGAGATGGACAGGCAGGCTTGATGGGGAGGAGGTAGGCCTGTATTTTGAACTTAAAAACTTAAATGGGTATTTGGGTTCAAAATGTGTAATTTTCTCATATGCTGCCATCTTTATAATTTTGAATTTTGAGGTTTCAGGTCATCAGATTTTTTTGTGACTTTAGAGCAGTATCAATGCAGGACTGTTTAGAGACGGTATGTTGGAGGCTCAAATTGTGGGTTTTCTTAGAGGGCAATGTAAGTAAATAGGGGGGCCATAGCTATAAAGGATAAGCTATTTCATTGATAAACGCTAGAAGTGAAGAGATAGGGGGAGATTTATCAAAACCTTTTGACAGGAAAAGTTGCCTAGATGTCCATAGCAACCAATCAGATAGCTTCTTTCATTTTGCAAAGGCCTTGTCAAAAATATAAGAAGGGATCTGATTGGTTGCTATGGGGAACTGGGCAACCTTTCCTCTGCACAGGTTTTGACAAATCTCCTTGATAGTCTTTAGGCAATTAGGTAGCTATAAGATTCTTTGGCACAAGCATTTAAGTTATTATTGTATTTGATAGTTCATGTATAAGATTTCTTACCCACCCCTGTCTATTGTGAGCTTGTGTAATGTTTCAATGAGGAACTTGGGCCTATTAGTTTTGTTATAGAGCTGTGAATAGTTGGGCTTTAACCAGATGCATCACAAACCTCACTTGTGCACGATGTCTGGTTTTTAAGAGTAAATAAAGGCCAAATATTTTTACCCACTATCTTCTAAAAAAGGTTAGGTCCCTCTATCGTCTTTTTCTGTCATTATAAAATTGAATGTAATGTAGGATAGACCTTTTCCTTCCATGTCTATTTATTAAGAAGGGCCTTTATATAAGGGCATCCTCTGGGACACTCTACTGACAATTTAACCTCCATTGTTCTCTTAAGGTAGTTTAACTATATAGCCACATTAGAAATGTATGCATGTAGGATGGTTTGAATTGGGAAATTAGGTAAAGGACAACAAATATATGAAAAGATGGCAGTATATGGCAACTTTACTTTTTTTTTTTTTTTTTTTAAAGCAAAAGAGGAGCATATAATTGTTTAAAAAGGATATTTTTGGAGATGGACAGGCAGGCTTGATGGGGAGGAGGTAGGCCTGTATTTTGAACTTAAAAACTTAAATGGGTTTTTGGGTTCAAAATGTGTAATTTTCTCATATGCTGCCATCTTTATAATTTTGAATTTTGAGGTTCAGGTCATCGGATTGTTTTGTGACATTAGAGCAGTATTAATGTTGGACTGTTTAGATAGGATATGTTGGAGGCTCAAATTGTGGGTTTTCTTAGAGGACAATGTAAGTAAATAGGGGGGCCATAGCTATAGAGGATAAGCTATTTCAAGGGTAAACCCTAGAAGTGAAGAAATAGGGGGAGATTTATGGCTTGATGGGGAGGAGGTAGGCCTGTGTTTTGAACTTAAAAACTTAAATGGGTTTTTGGGTTCAAATAGGGGGGCCATAGCTATAGAGGATAAGCTATTTCAAGGGTAAATGCTAGAAGTGAAGAGATAGGGGGAGATTTATCAAAACCTTTTGACAGGAAAAGTTGCCTAAATGTCCATAGCAACCCATCAGATAGCTTCTTTCATTTTGCAAAGTCCTTGTCAAAAATATAAGAAGGGATCTGATTGATTGCTATGGGGAACTGGGCAGCCTTTCCTCTGCACAGGTTTTGACAAATCTCCCTGATAGTCTTTAGGCAATTAGGTAGCTATAAGATTCTTTAGTTCATGTATAAGATTTCTTACCCACCCCTGTCTATTGTGAGCTTGTGTAATGTTTCAGTGAGGGACTTGGGCCTATTAGTTTTGTTATAGGGGTGTGAAAAGTTGGGCTTTTACCAGATGCATCACAAACCTCACTTGTGCACGATGTCTGGTTTTTAAGAGTAAATAAAGGCCAAACATTTTTACCCACTATCTTCTAAAAATTTTTAGGTCCCTCTGTCGTCTGTTTCTGTCATTATAAAATTGAATGCAATGTAGGATAGACCTTTTCCTTCCATGTCTATTTATTAAGAAGGGCCTTTATATAAGGGCATCCTCTGGGACACTCTACTGACAATTTAACCTCCATTGTTCTCTTAAGGTAGTTTAACTATATAGCCACATTAGAAATGTATGCATGTAGGATGATTTGAATTGTAAAATTAGGTAAAGGACAACAAATATATGAAAAGATGGCAGTATATGGCAACTTTACTTTTTTTTTTTTTTTTTTTTTAAAGCAAAAGAGGAGCATATAATTGTTTAAAAAGGATATTTTTGGAGATGGACAGGCAGGCTTGATGGGGAGGAGGTAGGCCTGTGTTTTGAACTTAAAAACTTAAATGGGTTTTTGGGTTCGAAATGTGTAATTTTCTCATATGCTGCCATCTTTATAATTTTGAATTTTGAGGTTCAGGTCATCGGATTGTTTTGTGACATTAGAGGAGTATCAATGTTGGACTGTTTAGATAGGATATATTGGAGGCTCAAATTGTGGGTTTTCTTAGAGGACAATGTAAGTAAATAGGGGGGCCATAGCTATAGAGGATTAGCTATTTCAAGGGTAAACCCTAGAAGTGAAGAGATAGGGGGATATTTATCAAAATCTTTTGACAGGAAAAGTTGCCTAGATGTCCATAGCAACCAATCAGATAGCTTCTTTCATTTTGCAAAGGTTTTGTCAAAAATATAAGAAGTGATCTGATTGGTTGCTATGGGGGATCTGGGCAACCTTTCCTCTGCACAGGTTTTGACAAATCTCCTTGATAGTCTTTAAGCAATTAGGTAGCTAAAAGATTCTTTAGCACAAGCATTTAAGTTATTATTGTATTTGATAGTTCATGTATAAGATTTCTTACCCACCCCTGTCTATTGTGAGCTTGTGTAATGTTTCAGCGAGGGACTTGGGCCTATTAGTTTTGTTATAGTGGTGTGAATAGTTGGGCTTTTACCAGATGCATCACAAACCTTACTTGTGCACGGTGTCTGGTTTTTAAGAGTAAATAAAGGCCAAACATTTTTACCCACTATCTTCTATAAAAGGTTATGTCCCTCTGTTGTCTGTTTCTGTCATTATAAAATTGAATGCAATGTAGGATAGACCTTTTCCTTCCATGTCTATTTATTAAGAAGGGCCTTTATATAAGGGCATCCTCTGGGACACTCTACTGACAATTTAACCTCCATTGTTCTCTTAAGGTAGTTTAACTATATAGCCACATTAGAAATGTATGCATGTAGGATGATTTGAATTGGGAAATTAGGTAAAGGACAACAAATATATGAAAAGATGGCAGTATATGGCAACTTTACTTTTTTTTTTTAAAGCAAAAGAGGAGCATATAATTGTTTAAAAAGGATATTTTTGGAGATGGACAGGCAGGCTTGATGGGGAGGAGGTAGGCCTGTATTTTGAACTTAAAAACTTAAATGGCTTTTTGGGTTCAAAATGTGTAATTTTCTCATATGCTGCCATCTTTATAATTTTGAATTTTGAGGTTTCAGGTCATCAGATTTTTTTGTGACTTTAGAGCAGTATCAATGCAGGACTGTTTAGAGACGGTATGTTGGAGGCTCAAATTGTGGGTTTTCTTAGAGGACAATGTAAGTAAATAGGGGGGCCATAGCAATAAAGGATAAGCTATTTCATTAATAAACGCTAGAAGTGAAGAGATAGGGGGAGATTTATCAAAACCTTTTGACAGGAAAAGTTGCCTAGATGTCCATAGCAACCAATCAGATAGCTTCTTTCATTTTGCAAAGGCCTTGTCAAAAATATAAGAAGGGATCTGATTGGTTGCTATGGGGAACTGGGCAACCTTTCCTCTGCACAGGTTTTGACAAATCTCCTTGATAGTCTTTAGGCAATTAGGTAGCTATAAGATTCTTTGGCACAAGCATTTAAGTTATTATTGTATTTGATAGTTCATGTATAAGATTTCTTACCCACCCCTGTCTATTGTGAGCTTGTGTAATGTTTCAATGAGGAACTTGGGCCTATTAGTTTTGTTATAGAGCTGTGAATAGTTGGGCTTTAACCAGATGCATCACAAACCTCACTTGTGCACGATGTCTGGTTTTTAAGAGTAAATAAAGGCCAAATATTTTTACTCACTATCTTCTAAAAAAGGTTAGGTCCCTCTATCGTCTTTTTCTGTCATTATAAAATTGAATGTAATGTAGGATAGACCTTTTCCTTCCATGTCTATTTATTAAGAAGGGCCTTTATATAAGGGCATCCTCTGGGACACTCTACTGACAATTTAACCTCCATTGTTCTCTTAAGGTAGTTTAACTATATAGCCACATTAGAAATGTATGCATGTAGGATGGTTTGAATTGGGAAATTAGGTAAAGGACAACAAATATATGAAAAGATGGCAGTATATGGCAACTTTACTTTTTTTTTTTTTTTTTTTTTTTAAAGCAAAAGAGGAGCATATAATTGTTTAAAAAGGATATTTTTGGAGATGGACAGGCAGGCTTAATGTGGAGGAGGTAGGCCTGTATTTTGAACTTAAAAACTTAAATGGGTTTTTGGGTTCAAAATGTGTAATTTTCTCATATGCTGCCATCTTTATAATTTTGAATTTTGAGGTTCAGGTCATCGGATTGTTTTGTGACATTAGAGCAGTATCAATGTTGGACTGTTTAGATAGGATATGTTGGAGGCTCAAATTGTGGGTTTTCTTAGAGGACAATGTAAGTAAATAGGGGGGCCATAGCTATAGAGGATAAGCTATTTCAAGGGTAAACCCTAGAAGTGAAGAAATAGGGGGAGATTTATCAAAACCTTTTGACATGAAAAGTTGAATAGATGTCCATAGCAACCAATCAGATAGCTTCTTTCATTTTGCAAAGGCCTTGTCAAAAATATAAGAAGTGATCTGATTGGTTGCTATGGGGGAACTGGGCAACCTTTCCTCTGCACAGGTTTTGACAAATCTCCTTGATAGTCTTTAGGCAATTAGGTAACTATAAGATTCTTTAGCACAAGCATTTAAGTTATTATTGTATTTGATAGTTCATGTATAAGATTTCTTACCCACCCCTGTCTATTGTGAGCTTGTGTAATGTTTCAGTGAGGGACTTGGGCCTATTAGTTTCGTTATAGTGGTGTGAATAGTTGGGCTTTTACCAGATGCATCACTAACCTCACTTGTGCACGGTGTCTGGTTTTTAAGAGTAAATAAAGGCCAAACATTTTTACCCACTATCTTCTAAAAAAGGTTAGGTCCCTCTGTCGTCTGTTTCTGTCATTATAAAATTGAATGCAATGTAGGATAGACCTTTTCCTTCCATGTCTATTTATTAAGAAGGGCCTTTATATAAGGGCATCCTCTGGGACACTCTACTGACAATTTAACCTCCATTGTTCTCTTAAGGTAGTTTAACTATATAGCCACATTAGAAATGTATGCATGTAGGATGATTTGAATTGTAAAATTAGGTAAAGGACAACAAATATATGAAAAGATGGCAGTATATGGCAACTTTACTTTTTTTTTTTTTTTTTTTTTAAAGCAAAAGAGGAGCATATAATTGTTTAAAAAGGATATTTTTGGAGATGGACAGGCAGGCTTGATGGGGAGGAGGTAGGCCTGTGTTTTGAACTTAAAAACTTAAATGGGTTTTTGGGTTCGAAATGTGTAATTTTCTCATATGCTGCCATCTTTATAATTTTGAATTTTGAGGTTCAGGTCATCGGATTGTTTTGTGACATTAGAGGAGTATCAATGTTGGACTGTTTAGATAGGATATATTGGAGGCTCAAATTGTGGGTTTTCTTAGAGGACAATGTAAGTAAATAGGGGGGCCATAGCTATAGAGGATTAGCTATTTCAAGGGTAAACCCTAGAAGTGAAGAGATAGGGGGATATTTATCAAAATCTTTTGACAGGAAAAGTTGCCTAGATGTCCATAGCAACCAATCAGATAGCTTCTTTCATTTTGCAAAGGTTTTGTCAAAAATATAAGAAGTGATCTGATTGGTTGCTATGGGGGATCTGGGCAACCTTTCCTCTGCACAGGTTTTGACAAATCTCCTTGATAGTCTTTAAGCAATTAGGTAGCTAAAAGATTCTTTAGCACAAGCATTTAAGTTATTATTGTATTTGATAGTTCATGTATAAGATTTCTTACCCACCCCTGTCTATTGTGAGCTTGTGTAATGTTTCAGCGAGGGACTTGGGCCTATTAGTTTTGTTATAGTGGTGTGAATAGTTGGGCTTTTACCAGATGCATCACAAACCTTACTTGTGCACGGTGTCTGGTTTTTAAGAGTAAATAAAGGCCAAACATTTTTACCCACTATCTTCTATAAAAGGTTATGTCCCTCTGTTGTCTGTTTCTGTCATTATAAAATTGAATGCAATGTAGGATAGACCTTTTCCTTCCATGTCTATTTATTAAGAAGGGCCTTTATATAAGGGCATCCTCTGGGACACTCTACTGACAATTTAACCTCCATTGTTCTCTTAAGGTAGTTTAACTATATAGCCACATTAGAAATGTATGCATGTAGGATGATTTGAATTGGGAAATTAGGTAAAGGACAACAAATATATGAAAAGATGGCAGTATATGGCAACTTTACTTTTTTTTTTTAAAGCAAAAGAGGAGCATATAATTGTTTAAAAAGGATATTTTTGGAGATGGACAGGCAGGCTTGATGGGGAGGAGGTAGGCCTGTATTTTGAACTTAAAAACTTAAATGGCTTTTTGGGTTCAAAATGTGTAATTTTCTCATATGCTGCCATCTTTATAATTTTGAATTTTGAGGTTTCAGGTCATCAGATTTTTTTGTGACTTTAGAGCAGTATCAATGCAGGACTGTTTAGAGACGGTATGTTGGAGGCTCAAATTGTGGGTTTTCTTAGAGGACAATGTAAGTAAATAGGGGGGCCATAGCAATAAAGGATAAGCTATTTCATTAATAAACGCTAGAAGTGAAGAGATAGGGGGAGATTTATCAAAACCTTTTGACAGGAAAAGTTGCCTAGATGTCCATAGCAACCAATCAGATAGCTTCTTTCATTTTGCAAAGGCCTTGTCAAAAATATAAGAAGGGATCTGATTGGTTGCTATGGGGAACTGGGCAACCTTTCCTCTGCACAGGTTTTGACAAATCTCCTTGATAGTCTTTAGGCAATTAGGTAGCTATAAGATTCTTTGGCACAAGCATTTAAGTTATTATTGTATTTGATAGTTCATGTATAAGATTTCTTACCCACCCCTGTCTATTGTGAGCTTGTGTAATGTTTCAATGAGGAACTTGGGCCTATTAGTTTTGTTATAGAGCTGTGAATAGTTGGGCTTTAACCAGATGCATCACAAACCTCACTTGTGCACGATGTCTGGTTTTTAAGAGTAAATAAAGGCCAAATATTTTTACTCACTATCTTCTAAAAAAGGTTAGGTCCCTCTATCGTCTTTTTCTGTCATTATAAAATTGAATGTAATGTAGGATAGACCTTTTCCTTCCATGTCTATTTATTAAGAAGGGCCTTTATATAAGGGCATCCTCTGGGACACTCTACTGACAATTTAACCTCCATTGTTCTCTTAAGGTAGTTTAACTATATAGCCACATTAGAAATGTATGCATGTAGGATGGTTTGAATTGGGAAATTAGGTAAAGGACAACAAATATATGAAAAGATGGCAGTATATGGCAACTTTACTTTTTTTTTTTTTTTTTAAAGCAAAAGAGGAGCATATAATTGTTTAAAAAGGATATTTTTGGAGATGGACAGGCAGGCTTAATGTGGAGGAGGTAGGCCTGTATTTTGAACTTAAAAACTTAAATGGGTTTTTGGGTTCAAAATGTGTAATTTTCTCATATGCTGCCATCTTTATAATTTTGAATTTTGAGGTTCAGGTCATCGGATTGTTTTGTGACATTAGAGCAGTATCAATGTTGGACTGTTTAGATAGGATATGTTGGAGGCTCAAATTGTGGGTTTTCTTAGAGGACAATGTAAGTAAATAGGGGGGCCATAGCTATAGAGGATAAGCTATTTCAAGGGTAAACCCTAGAAGTGAAGAAATAGGGGGAGATTTATCAAAACCTTTTGACATGAAAAGTTGAATAGATGTCCATAGCAACCAATCAGATAGCTTCTTTCATTTTGCAAAGGCCTTGTCAAAAATATAAGAAGTGATCTGATTGGTTGCTATGGGGGAACTGGGCAACCTTTCCTCTGCACAGGTTTTGACAAATCTCCTTGATAGTCTTTAGGCAATTAGGTAACTATAAGATTCTTTAGCACAAGCATTTAAGTTATTATTGTATTTGATAGTTCATGTATAAGATTTCTTACCCACCCCTGTCTATTGTGAGCTTGTGTAATGTTTCAGTGAGGGACTTGGGCCTATTAGTTTCGTTATAGTGGTGTGAATAGTTGGGCTTTTACCAGATGCATCACTAACCTCACTTGTGCACGGTGTCTGGTTTTTAAGAGTAAATAAAGGCCAAACATTTTTACCCACTATCTTCTAAAAAAGGTTAGGTCCCTCTGTCGTCTGTTTCTGTCATTATAAAATTGAATGCAATGTAGGATAGACCTTTTCCTTCCATGTCTATTTATTAAGAAGGGCCTTTATATAAGGGCATCCTCTGGGACACTCTACTGACAATTTAACCTCCATTGTTCTCTTAAGGTAGTTTAACTATATAGCCACATTAGAAATGTATGCATGTAGGATGGTTTGAATTGGGAAAATAGGTAAATGACAACAAATATATGAAAAGATGGCAGTATATGGCAATTTTACTGTTTGGTTTTTTTTAAAGCAAAAGAGGATCATATAATTGTTTAAAAAGGCTATTTTTGGAGATGGACAGGCAGGCTTGATGGGGAGGAGGTAGGCCTGTGTTTTGAACTTAAAAACTTAAATGGGTTTTTGGGTTCAAAATGTGTAATTTTCTCATATGCTGCCATCTTTATAATTTTGAATTTTGAGGTTCAGGTCATCGGATTGTTTTGTGACATTAGAGGAGTATCAATGTTGGACTGTTTAGATAGGATATATTGGAGGCTCAAATTGTGGGTTTTCTTAGAGGACAATGTAAGTAAATAGGGGGGCCATAGCTATAGAGGATTAGCTATTTCAAGGGTAAACCCTAGAAGTGAAGAGATAGGGGGATATTTATCAAAATCTTTTGACAGGAAAAGTTGCCTAGATGTCCATAGCAACCCATCAGATAGCTTCTTTCATTTTGCAAAGGCCTTGTTAAAAATATAAGACGGGATCTGATTGGTTGCTATTGGGAACTGGGCAACCTTTCCTCTGCACAGGTTTTGACAAATCTCCCTGATAGTTTTTAGGCAATTAGGTAGCTATAAGATTCTTTAGCACAAGCAATTAAGTTATTGTTTTATTTGATAGTTCATGTATAAGATTTCTTACCCACCTCTGTCTATTGTGAGCTTGTGTGATGTTTCAATGAGGGACTTGGGCCTATTAGTTTTTTTTATAGTGGTGTGAATAGTTGGGCTTTTACTAGATGCATCACAAACCTCACTTGTGCACGATGTCTGGTTTTTAAGAGTAAATAAAGGCCAAACATTTTTACCCACTATCTTCTAAAAAAGGTTAGGTCCCTCTATCGTCTGTTTCTGTCATTATAAAATTGAATGCAATGTAGGATAGACCTTTTCCTTCCATGTCTATTTATTAAGAAGGGCCCTTATATAAGGACATTCTCTGGGACATTGTACTGACAATTTAACCTCCATTGTTCTCTTAAGGTAGTTTAACTATATAGCCACATTAGAAATGTATGCATGTAGGATGGTTTGAATTGGGAAAAAAGGTAAAGGACAACAAATATATGAAAAGATGGCAGTATATGGCAACTTTACTGTTTTTTTTTTTTTTTTAAAGCAAAAGAGGAGCATATAATTGTTTAAAAAGGATATTTTTTGGAGATGGACAGGCAGGCTTGATGGGGTGGAGGTAGGCCTGTATTTTGAACTTAAAAACTTAAATGGGTTTTTGGGTTCAAAATGTGTAATTTTCTCATATGCTGCCATCTTTATAATTTAGAATTTTGAGGTTCAGGTCATCGGATTGTTTTGTGGCATTAGAGCAGTATCAATGTTGGACTGTTTAGATAGGATATGTTGGAGGCTCAAATTGTGGGTTTTCTTGGAGGACAATGTAAGTAAATAGGGGGGCCAGAGCTATAGAGGATAAGCTATTTCAAGGGTAAACGCTAGAAGTGAAGAGATAGGGGGAGATTTATCAAAACCTTTTGACAGGAAAAGTTGCCTAGATGTCCATAGCAACCCATCAGATAGCTTCTTTCATTTTGCCAAGTCCTTGTCAAAAATATAAGAAGGGATCTGTTTGGTTGCTATGGGGAACTGGGCAACCTTTCCTCTGCACAGGTTTTGACAAATCTCCCTGATAGTCTTTAGGCAATTAGGTAGCTATAAGATTCTTTAGCTCAAGCATTTAAGTTATTATTGTATTTGATAGTTCATGTATAAGATTTCTTACCCACCCCTGTCTATTGTGAGCTTGTGTAATGTTTCAGTGAGGGACTTGGGCCTATTAGTTTTGTTATAGTGGTGTGAATAGTTGGGCTTTTACCAGATGCATCACAAACCTCACTTGTGCACGATGTCTGGTTTTTAAGAGTAAATAAAGGCCAAACATTTTTACCCACTATCTTCTAAAAAAGGTTAGGTCCCTCTGTCGTCTGTTTCTGTCATTATAAAATTGAATGCAACGTAGGATAGACCTTTTCCTTCCATGTCTATTTATTAAGAGGGGCCTTTATATAAGGGCATCCTCTGGGACACTCTACTGACAATTTAACCTCCATTGTTCTCTTTTTTTTTTTTCAAAAATACTTTATTAGCAGACAGAGTTTGACAAAGTAGACAATAGCCATTATATGCTGTACAAGTATATCACTGGTGATAAAGATAACAACAGGTGTATCATTAGGCCATCTACGCCATCCAAAGATATGTAATAGTCAAGACTCCATCAATTTTCATTGTTTTAAAAGAACATACATATATAAACCTAGAAACGTCAAACTGTAGTAATCTCACTCCCATAAAACACATTATATTCTCGGAAGGATCATCGAGACATACAAGTCTATTGCTCTCTACTACCAATTTATTTGTTGTCACCTAGACCTCATGTAGGAACTTCCAGGTTGCCCAATGTTCCCTTCAACCGCTCCCTATAGTACCAAGTAGAAGACCTAAAATGTGTTACTATTCTATGACGTTCCAAGTCATCAGGTAAGTAATGCAAGTATTTTTTCCATTTATTGAAAAAGGACTTGGCGTGAAGTTCTGAGTTCCTAATGGCCAGTGTTAGTTCCCTATTTAAGACCGAATGTAATTCCTCTCGAATTTCTGTTATCGTCGGGACCGTGGGCACTAGCCAATGTCTTAGAATACACTGTTTGGTGACCAATATTAAGATATGGATCCCCTTGGACATTCTGCCCCTATCAGGAGGGTCAGAATCTGTGAGTGGTAGATAATGAAAGAGGTAAGGTTCAGGCGAAGTAGGAAGGGCCCTGTCCCAAATGGTGCGTATTAAATCCCTAACTGCCATCCATACTTGCATTACTCTGGGACACTCCCACATACAATGTTGAAGATCTGCCCCCGGAAGACCACAAACAGGGCAGCTGGTGAGATAAGGAGGAGGGGGTGGGGATCCCCTCCATCTAAAAGCATACGTTGCCTTGTGTAGTATTCTCCAGTGAATCTCTTTAAGTTGTGCACTAGGGGTTGAGTGGCATACTGCCACCAGTCCTTCTCGCATCAAGTTGTGTAATTCCGGGGTATCTACAAATTTTGCCCACTTAGTTAGTGATTTAGCAGCCGCTCCCCTTAACGCTACATCCCTGATGTTTGTGTAGATGAACGAAAGGGAGCGGCTGCTTGTCCCTATACCCATAAGACTATCAAAAGCACTCCTTCTCTCCACTGATGCGTATCCTCTTACCAGCCCATGGAAGAACGAACGGAGCTGATTATACAGCCAACTGTGTATCTCAGTCATTTCATATTTGTAGCTAAAATCCTCCCAGCTCAATAATAGACCATCTGTGGAAGACAGGAGATCTCCAAAGGTGTTGATGCCCCTGTCTCTCCACACCTTACTAAGCGGGTTTGAGGTACAGTGTTTAAGCGCCGGTGTCTGCCACAACCTATAAGACTTTGACAGACTCCAGGGCAAACCGTATATTTTACGAACTGCTTTCCATGTGGCCCTTGTGTCAGCAAATAGAACTTTGCGCCTAATGTCAGTGGGAACGTCTCTAAATGGTAAGTGAAGCAAAGTCGCCAAGGAACCTAAAGTGGAAAGGTCAGTCTCTAAGTTTGTGTTTGAAAAATAACATGTATTAAAGGTCCAATCCTGGACATGGCGAAAGAGTGTGGCTAAATTATAGAATCTTACATTTGGGGCCTGTAAACCTCCCATCTCCCGTCCCAAACATAAAGTATCATATGACACCCTCGGACGTTTCCCTGCCCAAATGAATTTTGAAAAGCTAGCATGGATTTTCCTAACATCATCGTGTCGTAAAAGGAGAGGAATGGTTTGAAGTGGGTAGAGCAGTTTGGGGAAGCTCATCATTTTTATCAGCTGTATCCTACCCATCAGGGACAGGGGGAGGGATCTCCACTTATCCAGTTCCCTTTCAATTTTAGAAATAATAGGGGAGTAGTTTAGAGTATAAAGGGACATTGGGGTTCTACCTATTTTTATCCCTAGATATGTAATATATTGTTTCGCAATTTGTATTGGCAAAGACGGGAAATGATTCATGCCATCCGGGCCCAAGTAAAGTAGTTGACATTTAGAAATATTAACCCTGTAGCCTGAAAAAGTTCCATATAATGCCAGCACCCCAAACACCTCTTTTAAGTGTGCAGCAGGATCATTCAAATACAGCAGGGTATCATCTGCAAAGCAGCTAATCTTTATTTCCGAATCACCCACAGTGATACCTCTATATACTGGAACTTGTAAAAAATGTTGTGCAAGTGGCTCTAACGCCAAATTAAAAAGTAAGGGTGACAATGGGCACCCCTGTCTCGTCCCCTTTTCCAGTGTAAATGGCTCCGACAAGAATCCTGGTAGGTGTATTCTAGAAGTGGGAGTAGCATATAAAGCCTGTAAGAACACTCTAAAATGACCCAGAATTCCCGCCTTGTCTAACACCATATCCAGCCAGGTCCAGTGCACATTGTCAAAAGCTTTTTCAGCATCTAGGGCCAATAATGCCGGAACCTGGCTGGCGTATGGGTGAGATGTCACCTTCCCCTGTACCGCCAGGACAGTCCTTAGGTTGAATACAGCCGCCCTCCCTTTCATAAAACCCACTTGTTGCGGCCCTATTAACTTTGGTAGAAGGGAGGCCAATCTGTCCGCTAGCAACTTAGACAGTATCTTGACATCTACATTTATTAATGAAATAGGGCGGTATGATTCCGGCAATGAAGGGTCCTTTCCCTGTTTATGTAAAACTTTTACATGGGCCATGTTTCCCGTCGGTAATAAAGTACCAGTTGAGAAAATATGGTTATACACCGCTAGAAGTGGGGGGCAAATTTTATCATTCAACAATTTAAAGAATTCCCCCGAATAGCCATCAGGTCCTGGAGCCTTGTGGGCCTTCAGATTTCTAATCTCCTTAGATATCTCCTCTACCGTCAGAGGGGCATTTAACTGGAGACGGTCTTCCTCAGTCAGATTCGGTAACCTAAGGTTATCTAAAAACTGTCTCCCTGCTGTTATATCTATGTCTTGCTTAGAATAAAGACGTTCATAAATTTTTTTAAATATCCCTACTACCTCCCTAGGATGTTTTTGCAGCATCCCTGTGTCATCAATCATTGGTCTAATGGGTTCCGGCAGCTTTTGTCCCCTCGCCATGTTTGCTAACAGCTTGCCCGCTTTGTTCCCGTATTTATAGAAATCAGCTCTGAAAACATCCCCTCTATATTTGTCTACATTCGCCTGTGCCGTGTCGAAATTGTCTTTTGCCATAGTCCAGGATTGTTTAGTAGCCTCGCTAGGGGAAGTCTGAAAAGCAGTGTAAGCCCTCCTGAG
The DNA here is from genome assembly GCF_029499605.1 of Hyla sarda. Taxonomy (NCBI): domain Eukaryota; kingdom Metazoa; phylum Chordata; class Amphibia; order Anura; family Hylidae; genus Hyla; species Hyla sarda. Next base: position 491,688,900 of record NC_079189.1, read on the forward strand.
GGTTTCAGTCATGTCAGTGTACTTGTCCCTAGCAAGCTTCTTGTAGTGTGCCACATGCGCTATAATTCTACCCCTGAGTACCGCTTTCCCAGCCTCCCAGAACAGGAACAGGTCTCCAGTGTGCATCTCATTCTCCGCCGCGTACTCGACCCACCAATGACTCAAGGCCTGTGCAAACTGTTCGTCTTTAAGAAGATAAGAAGGAAATCGCCACGTTCTGTCCGCACCCCGCGGAAAAGTTGGTGCTACATCCACTCCCACCGGTGCATGGTCCGATATCACCATGTCATAAATGTTGACATCGGAGATATTCGATAGAAGCCCATTGGTGACAAACAGGTAATCCAAACGTGACCACGAACGGTGGGAGTGGGAATAGTGGGTAAATTCCCGCTCTGCAGGCCTAAAATGTCTCCATGAATCATAGAGGTTTGTTGCCTGTGTAAATGACTGTAAATAAAGCTCCCTTTGGAACTGTGAACCTTGACCCTCTCTCTTTCTATCTTCTGATGTATACATGACAGAATTAAAATCCCCACCTACAATAATCGTTTGTGATGCATCTCCCTGTACAAGGGTAGTGAGGTGGGTAAAAAAGTTTGTTTTTCCCGTCTGCGGGCCATACACATTATATATGCTGATCAAACGGTCCCCTTCCTCCACTAGAACATTTTGCAGCATACCCTCATCATCCTCCCAATGTGACCTCACCGACAGTGCCATTCTCTTATGAATCAGGATCACCACACCTCCCTTGCCAGCTACTGCCGGCGAGCCCCACACAGCTCCCACCCACATTTTCTTAAGTCTGATAAAATCCTCCTGACGCAGGTGCGACTCCTGGAGCAGCGCCACATCCGCTTTCAATTTTTGCAGATGCCGAAGCACCATGGAACGCTTTCCAGGAGACCGCAACCCTTTAACATTCCATGTAATCACTTTCATAATACAATATAGAAGCTGAGGTTGTTAAATTTCATGACATAAAACATTTCTTTGTAGTAGTAGAGAAGCATAATGTCACGATATCTCGAGTATTTCCCAAGACAAGTACCAAATTGTGTCCCATGAGAGTGAACCCGCCCCAGAACAATCCCCAAAACAAAAATATAACATATAAAACCCACAATGTAAACTAGCGGAGACTGTGAAAGCCCCCCTGAGCTCACATCTTCTAGCACTTCACTTTTTTCGCGGATAGGTTGCAGGTGCTCATCTCCCTGCCAGAAACTCCTACCAGAATCCAGGAGCAATAGAAAGCAAGAGGAAGAAAAGAAGACAAAACTCAGCCCGAAACAATAGCAAAGACAATCAGAAAAACAGAGCCAGCTACAACCATGGGGGGGGGGGTGGAGGTGGGAAAGGGGGACGAGGAGGGGATGGGGGGAAAGGGGAGTGGGGGATGGGGGGAGGTATCAAAGGAAAAACAGAGGATAATCTTGAGCGTGAAGAAGACAGGAGAATACAACAACAGAGAAGAAGAGGAAAAGCGCAGACTCTGGGTGAACATAAAACAATTTGTTATAAAAATGAACATGCTTGGCCCCCCGTCCAAAAACTGTAGACGAGATCCAGAAGAACCAATCTCAGGTACGTTGATGCGTTGCCGTGAGAAACGACCTGCATGTAAAGATCCAAGGATCCATTAGGCCTCAAAGCTCACCGAAAGTTGCCTGTCTTCCCTATGCAGAGAGAGGGAAGATTTGGTAAAACAATATCCATCCATCTAGATGTGGTCACTCCATAGCCTCCAAAGGCACCGGCGGGCTCCTGTGGCGTCTGCGTTTGTAGGTGTCATGCGGTTCAGTTGACGTCGTAGTCACCCTGAGGTTAAGGGCTGCTTGTGCCTCCTCCGGAGTACGGTAAATCTCTGCCGATCCATCTTGCTTGAAGATGCGTAGGGTAGCTGGATATTGAAGGGCAAACCTGCGCTGCTGCGCCACCAGTTGTGAGCATATAGGTGAGAACGCCTTGCGCTTCTTCGCTACCTCGGCCGAGAAATCATTAAAAAGTAGAACACGGTGGCCTCTTATAAGCAAAGGCGATGACATCTTTTTTTAAATGTTGTCAAGATCAATGCCTTTTCTGCGTAATTCAGATATTTTGTGATGACTTGTCGCGGACGCGTATCGGCCGAGGTATAGACAGACGGTGATGAGGATTTCAGCGCACCCAACCTATGGGCCCTTTCCACCATGAACCGTGCATTAAGCCCCAGCGCTTTCGGCAAGTCCTCAGCACATATGGCAGGAAGTAAATGCGCTGGGATAGATTCCGGCAGTCCCACCAGCCGCAGATTGCTCCTTCTGGAGCGGTTCTCTAAATCATCAGTCTTTTCCTGCAGTGCCTTTGTAAGCCTCAGAGACTGTTGTAATTTCTGGTTAGTCGCCATTACTTCCTCCTCCATTACGCCCAATCTTTCTTCTAAATCAGCTATCTTAGCCGTGTGTAATGTGACTTCACCTTGGACATTCTTGAGTGATGCCGAGATAGTATCATTCAGCTGTTCTTTTATACCAGGTAGCAGTATTTTAGCTACCTCAGCAGCTAGTTGGGCAACCAGTGCCTGAAAGGTGATAGGGAGACCGGGAATCACAAAATCTCCCTGACCCTGAGTTAACGGAGATACTTGTCCCACTGGGGAAGGTATGGGAGGAGGTGTGCAGTCCTCTTCAGTGGCGCGAAGCGTCGCCATTTTCTCCACGCTTACCTCACCCCTAGGTGGTGCAGGTGTCGTTGCACGCTGGCTCTGTCCGTCACCGCCGCGGCTGAGGAAACGGTCCATCCGATCCCTCGGACCTTCAGTGAACCGTAGGTGGGTAGGCAATGCCTAGATAATGGCTGATATAGTCGGCGGGAGCGGGTATATGTTGCGTTCGGGCCGGAGCTCCGTCTCCCCGCTGCCTACATCCGCGCGCCGGAACCGGAAGTCCTCCATTGTTCTCTTAAGGTAGTTTAACTATATAGCCACATTAGAAATGTATGCATGTAGGATGATTTGAATTGGGAAATTAGGTAAAGGACAACAAATATATGAAAAGATGGCAGTATATGGCAACTTTACTTTTTTTTTTTTTTTTTTAAAGCAAAAGAGGAGCATATAATTGTTTAAAAAGGATATTTTTGGAGATGGACAGGCAGGCTTGATGGGGAGGAGGTAGGCCTGTATTTTGAACTTAAAAACTTAAATGGGTTTTTGGGTTCAAAATGTGTAATTTTCTCATATGCTGCCATCTTTATAAGTTTGAATTTTGAGGTTTCAGGTCATCAGATTGTTTTGTGACTTTAGAGCAGTATCAATGCAGGACTATTTAGAGAGGGTATGTTGGAGGCTCAAATTGTGGGTTTTCTTAGAGGACAATGTAAGTAAATAGGGGGGCCATAGCTATAGAGGATAAGCTATTTCATTGATAAACGCTAGAAGTGAAGAGATAGGGGGAGATTTATCAAAACCTTTTGAGAGGAAAAGTTGCCTAGATGTCCATAGCAACCAATCAGATAGCTTCTTTCATTTTGCAAAGGCCTTGTCAAAAATATAACAAGTGATCTGATTGGTTGCTATGGGGAACTAGGCAACCTTTCTTCTGCACCGGTTTTAACAAATCTCCTTGATAGCCTTTAGGCAATTAGGTAGCTAAAAGATTCTTTAGCACAAGCAATTAAGTTATTGTTTTATTTGATAGTTCATGTATAAGATTTCTTACCCACCTCTGTCTATTGTGAGCTTGTGTAATGTTTCAATGAGGTACTTAGGCCTATTAGTTGTGTTATAGTGGTGTGAATAGTTGGGCTTTTACCAGATGCATCACAAACCTCACTTGTTCACGATGTCTGGTTTTTAAGAGTAAATAAAGGCCAAACATTTTTACCCACTATCTTCTAAAAAAAAGGTTAGGTCCCTCTGTCGTCTGTTTCTGTCATTATAAAATTGAATGCAATGTAGGAAAAACCTTTTCCTTCCATGTCTATTTATTAAGAAGGGCCTTTATATAAGGGCATCCTCTGAGACACTATATTCAGACAATTTAACCTCCATTAATCTCTTAAGGTAGTTTAACTATATAGCCACATTAGAAATGTATGCATGTAGGATGATTTGAATTGGGAAAATAGGTAAATGACAACAAATATATGAAAAGATGGCAGTATATGGCAATTTTACTGTTTGTTTTTTTTAAAGCAAAAGAGGATCATATAATTGTTTAAAAAGGCTATTTTTGGAGATGGACAGGCAGGCTTGATGGGGAGGAGGTAGGCCTGTATTTTGAACTTAAAATCTTAAATGGGTTTTTGGGTTCAAAATGTGTAATTTTTTCTTATGCTGCCATCTTTATAATTTTGAATTTTGAGGTTCAGGTCATCGGATTGTTTTGTGACATTAGAGCAGTATCAATGTTGGACTGTTTAGATAAGATATGTTGGAGGCTCAAATTGTGGGTTTTCTTAGAGGACAATGTAAGTAAATAGGGGGGCCATAGCTATAGAGGATAAGCTATTTCATTGATAAACGCTAGAAGTGAAGAGATAGGGGGAGATTTATCAAAACCTTTTGACAGGAAAAGTTGCCTAGATGTCCATAGCAACCAATCAGATAGCTTCTTTCATTTTGCAAAGGCCTTGTCAAAAATATAACAAGTGATCTGATTGGTTGCTATGGGGAACTAGGCAACCTTTCTTCTGCACCGGTTTTAACAAATCTTCTTGATAGCCTTTAGGCAATTAGGTAGCTAAAAGATTCTTTAGCACAAGCAATTAAGTTATTGTTTTATTTGATAGTTCATGTATAAGATTTCTTACCCACCTCTGTCTATTGTGAGCTTGTGTAATGTTTCAATGAGGGACTTAGGCCTATTAGTTGTGTTATAGTGGTGTGAATAGTTGGGCTTTTACCAGATGCATCACAAACCTCACTTGTTCACGATGTCTGGTTTTTAAGAGTAAATAAAGGCCAAACATTTTTACCCACTATCTTCTAAAAAAAAGGTTAGGTCCCTCTGTCGTCTGTTTCTGTCATTATAAAATTGAATGCAATGTAGGAAAGACCTTTTCCTTCCATGTCTATTTATTAAGAAGGGCCTTTATATAAGGGCATCCTCTGAGACACTATATTCAGACAATTTAACCTCCATTAATCTCTTAAGGTAGTTTAACTATATAGCCACATTAGAAATGTATGCATGTAGGATGATTTGAATTGGGAAAATAGATAAATGACAACAAATATATGAAAAGATGGCAGTATATGGCAATTTTATTGTTTGTTTTTTTTAAAGCAAAAGAGGATCATATAATTGTTTAAAAAGGCTATTTTTGGAGATGGACAGGCAGGCTTGATGGGGAGGAGGTAGGCCTGTATTTTGAACTTAAAATCTTAAATGGGTTTTTGGGTTCAAAATGTGTAATTTTTTCTTATGCTGCCATCTTTATAATTTTGAATTTTGAGGTTCAGGTCATCGGATTGTTTTGTGACATTAGAGCAGTATCAATGTTGGACTGTTTAGATAAGATATGTTGGAGGCTCAAATTGTGGGTTTTCTTAGAGGACAATGTAAGTAAATAGGGGGGCCATAGCTATAGAGGATAAGCTATTTCATTGATAAACGCTAGAAGTGAAGAGATAGGGGGAGATTTATCAAAACCTTTTGACAAGAAAAGTTGCCTAGATGTCCATAGCAACCAATCAGATAGCTTCTTTCATTTTGCAAAGGCCTTGTCAAAAATATAACAAGTGATCTGATTGGTTGCTATGGGGAACTAGGCAACCTTTCTTCTGCACCGGTTTTAACAAATCTCCTTGATTGCCTTTAGGCAATTAGGTAGCTAAAAGATTCTTTAGCACAAGCAATTAAGTTATTGTTTTATTTGATAGTTCATGTATAAGATTTCTTACCCACCTCTGTCTATTGTGAGCTTGTGTAATGTTTCAATGAGGGACTTAGGCCTATTAGTTGTGTTATAGTGGTGTGAATAGTTGGGCTTTTACCAGATGCATCACAAACCTCACTTGTTCACAATGTCTGGTTTTTAAGAGTAAATAAAGGCCAAACATTTTTACCCACTATCTTCTAAAAAAAAGGTTAGGTCCCTCTGTCGTCTGTTTCTGTCATTATAAAATTGAATGCAATGTAGGAAAGACCTTTTCCTTCCATGTCTATTTATTAAGAAGGGCCTTTATATAAGGGCATCCTCTGAGACACTATATTCAGACAATTTAACCTCCATTAATCTCTTAAGGTAGTTTAACTATATAGCCACATTAGAAATGTATGCATGTAGGATGATTTGAATTGGGAAAATAGGTAAATGACAACAAATATATGAAAAGATGGCAGTATATGGCAATTTTACTGTTTTTTTTAAAGCAAAAGAGGATCATATAATTGTTTAAAAAGGCTATTTTTGGAGATGGACAGGCAGGCTTGATGGGGAGGAGGTAGGCCTGTATTTTGAACTTAAAATCTTAAATGGGTTTTTGGGTTCAAAATGTGTAATTTTTTCTTATGCTGCCATCTTTATAATTTTGAATTTTGAGGTTCATGTCATCGGATTGTTTTGTGACATTAGAGCAGTATCAATGTTGGACTGTTTAGATAAGATATGTTGGAGGCTCAAATTGTGGGTTTTCTTAGAGGACAATGTAAGTAAATAGGGGGGCCATAGCTATAGAGGATAAGCTATTTCAAGGGTAAACCCTAGAAGTGAAGAGATAGGGGGATATTTATCAAAAGCTTTTGACAGGAAAAGTTGCCTAGATGTCCATAGCAACCAATCAGATAGCTTCTTTCATTTTGCAAAGGCCTTGTCAAAAATATAAGAAGTGATCTGATTGGTTGCTATGGGGAACTAGGCAACCTTTCTTCTGCACCGGTTTTAACAAATCTCCTTGATAGCCTTTAGGCAATTAGGTAGCTAAAAGATTCTTTAGCACAAGCAATTAAGTTATTGTTTTATTTGATAGTTCATGTATAAGATTTCTTACCCACCTCTGTCTATTGTGAGCTTGTGTAATGTTTCAATGAGGGACTTAGGCCTATTAGTTGTGTTATAGTGGTGTGAATAGTTGGGCTTTTACCAGATGCATCACAAACCTCACTTGTTCACAATTTCTGGTTTTTAAGAGTAAATAAAGGCCAAACATTTTTACCCACTATCTTCTAAAAAAAAGGTTAGGTCTCTCTGTCGTCTGTTTCTGTCATTATAAAATTGAATGCAATGTAGGAAAGACCTTTTCCTTCCATGTCTATTTATTAAGAAGGGCCTTTATATAAGGGCATCCTCTAAGACACTATATTCAGACAATTTAACCTCCATTAATCTCTTAAGGTAGTTAAACTATATAGCCACATTAGAAATTTATGCATGTAGGATGGTTTGAATTGGGAAAATAGGTAAATGACAACAAATATATGAAAAGATGGCAGTATATGGCAATTTTACTGTTTGTTTGTTTTTTAAAGCAAAAGAGGATCATATAATTGTTTAAAAAGGCTATTTTTGGAGATGGACAGGCAGGCTTGATGGGGAGGAGGTAGGCCTGTGTTTTGAACTTAAAAACTTAAATGGGTTTTTGGGTTCAAAATGTGTAATTTTCTCATATGCTGCCATCTTTATAATTTTGAATTTTGAGGTTCAGGTCATCGGATTGTTTTGTGACATTAGAGGAGTATCAATGTTGGACTGTTTAGATAGGATATATTGGAGGCTCAAATTGTGGGTTTTCTTAGAGGACAATGTAAGTAAATAGGGGGGCCATAGCTATAGAGGATTAGCTATTTCAAGGGTAAATGCTAGAAGTGAAGAGATAGGGGGAGATTTATCAAAACCTTTTGACAGGAAAAGTTGCCTAGATGTCCATAGCAACCCATCAGATAGCTTCTTTCATTTTGCAAAGGCCTTGTTAAAAATATAAGACGGGATCTGATTGGTTGCTATGGGGAACTGGGCAACCTTTCCTCTGCACAGGTTTTGACAAATCTCCCTGATAGTTTTTAGGCAATTAGGTAGCTATAAGATTCTTTAGCACAAGCAATTAAGTTATTGTTTTATTTGATAGTTCATGTATAAGATTTCTTACCCACCTCTGTCTATTGTGAGCTTGTGTGATGTTTCAATGAGGGACTTGGGCCTATTAGTTTTTTTATAGTAGTGTGAATAGTTGGGCTTTTACCAGATGCATCACAAACCTCACTTGTGCACGATGTCTGGTTTTTAAGAGTAAATAAAGGCCAAACATTTTTACCCACTATCTTCTAAAAAAGGTTAGGTCCCTCTATCGTCTGTTTCTGTCATTATAAAATTGAATGCAATGTAGGATAGACCTTTTCCTTACATGTCTATTTATTAAGAAGGGCCCTTATATAAGGACATTCTCTGGGACACTGTACTGACAATTTAACCTCCATTGTTCTCTTAAGGTAGTTTAACTATATAGCCACATTAGAAATGTATGCATGTAGGATGGTTTGAATTTTGAAAAAAGGTAAAGGACAACAAATATATGAAAAGATGGCAGTATATGGCAAATTTACTGGTTTTTTTTTTTTAAAGCAAAAGAGGAGCATATAATTGTTTAAAAAGGATATTTTTGGAGATGGACAGGCAGGCTTGATGGGGAGGAGGTAGGCCTGTATTTTGAACTTAAAAACTTAAATGGGTTTTTGGGTTCAAAATGTGTAATTTTCTCATATGCTGCCATCTTTATAATTTTGAATTTTGAGGTTCAGATCATCGGATTGTTTTGTGACATTAGAGCAGTATCAATGTTGGACTGTTTAGATAGGATATGTTGGAGGCTCAAATTGTGGGTTTTCTAAGAGGACAATGTAAGTAAATAGAGGGGCCATAGCTATAGAGGATAAGCTATTTCAAGGGTAAACCCTAGACGTGAAGAGATAGGGGGATATTTATCAAAACCTTTTGACAGGAAAAGTTGCCTAGATGTCCATAGCAACCAATCAGATAGCTTCTTTCATTTTGCAAAGGCCTTGTCAAAAATATAAGAAGTGATCTGATTGGTTGCTATGGGGGATCTGGGCAACCTTTCCTCTGCACAGGTTTTGACAAATCTCCTTGATAGTCTTTAGGCAATTAGGTAGCTATAAGATTCTTTAGCACAAGCATTTAAGTTATTATTGTATTTGACAGTTCATGTATAAGATTTCTTACCCACCCCTGTCTATTGTGAGCTTGTGTAATGTTTCAGTGAGGGACTTGGGCCTATTAGTTTTGTTATAGTGGTGTGAATAGTTGGGCTTTTACCAGATGCATCACAAACCTCACTTGTGCACGGTGTCTGGTTTTTAAGAGTAAATAAAGGCCAAACATTTTTACCCACTATCTTCTAAAAAAGGTTAGGTCCCTCTGTCGTCTGTTTCTGTCATTATAAAATTGAATGCAACGTAGGATAGACCTTTTCCTTCCATGTCTATTTATTAAGAAGGGCCTTTATATAAGGGCATCCTCTGGGACACTCTACTGACAATTTAACCTCCATTGTTCTCTTAAGGTAGTTTAACTATATAGCCACATTAGAAATGTATGCATGTAGGATGATTTGAATTGGGAAATTAGGTAAAGGACAACAAATATATGAAAAGATGGCAGTATATGGCAACTTTCCTTTTTTTTTTTTTTTAAAGCAAAAGAGGAGCATATAATTGTTTAAAAAGGATATTTTTGGAGATGGACAGGCAGGCTTGATGGGGAGGAGGTAGGCCTGTATTTTGAACTTAAAAACTTAAATGGGTTTTTGGGTTCAAAATGTGTAATTTTCTCATATGCTGCCATCTTTTTAATTTTGAATTTTGACGTTTCAGGTCATCAGATTGTTTTGTGACTTTAGAGCAGTATCAATGCAGGACTATTTAGAGAGGGTATGTTGGAGGCTCAAATTGTGGGTTTTCTTAGAGGACAATGTAAGTAAATAGGGGGGCCATAGCTATAGAGGATAAGCTATTTCATTGATAAACCCTAGAAGTGAAGAGATAGGGGGAGATTTATCAAAACCTTTTGACAGGAAAAGTTGCCTAGATGTCCATAGCAACCAATCAGATAGCTTCTTTCATTTTGCAAAGGCCTTGTCAAAAATATAACAAGTGATCTGATTGGTTGCTATGGGGAACTAGGCAACCTTTCTTCTGCACCGGTTTTAACAAATCTCCTTGATAGCCTTTAGGCAATTAGGTAGCTAAAAGATTCTTTAGCACAAGCAATTAAGTTATTGTTTTATTTGATAGTTCATGTATAATATTTCTTACCCACCTCTGTCTATTGTGAGCTTGTGTGATGTTTCAATGAGGGACTTGGGCCTATTAGTTTTTTTATAGTGGTGTGTATAGTTGGACATTTACCAGATGCATCACAAACATCACTTGTGCACGATGTCTGATTTTTAAGAGTAAATAAAGGCCAAACTTTTTTACCCACTATCTTCTAAAAAAGGTTAGGTCCCTCTATCGTCTGTTTCTGTCATTATAAAATTGAATGCAATGTAGGATAGACCTTTTCCTTCCATGTTTATTTATTAAGAAGGGCCCTTATATAAGGACATTCTCTGGGACATTGTACTGACAATTTAACCTCCATTGTTCTCTTAAGGTAGTTTAACTATATAGCCACATTAGAAATGTATGCATGTAGGATGGTTTGAATTGGGAAAAAAGGTAAAGGACAACAAATATATGAAAAGATGGCAGTATATGGCAAATTTACTGTTTTTTCTTTTAAAGCAAAAGAGGAGCATATAATTGTTTAAAAAGGATATTTTTGGAGATGGACAGGCAGGCTTGATGGGGAGGAGGTAGGCCTGTGTTTTGAACTTAAAAACTTAAATGGGTTTTTGGGTTCAAAATGTGTAATTTTCTCATATGCTGCCATCTTTATAATTTTGAATTTTGAGGTTCAGGTCATCGGATTGTTTTGTGACATTAGAGGAGTATCAATGTTGGACTGTTTAGATAGGATATATTGGAGGCTCAAATTGTGGGTTTTCTTAGAGGACAATGTAAGTAAATAGGGGGGCCATAGCTATAGAGGATTAGCTATTTCAAGGGTAAACCCTAGAAGTGAAGAGATAGGGGGATATTTATCAAAATCTTTTGACAGGAAAAGTTGCCTAGATGTCCACAGCAACCAATCAGATAGCTTCTTTCATTTTGCAAAGGCCTTGTCAAAAATATAAGAAGTGATCTGATTGGTTGCTATGGGGAAACTGGGCAACCTTTCCTCTGCACAGGTTTTGACAAATCTCCTTGATAGTCTTTAGGCAATTAGGTAGCTATAAGATTCTTTAGCACAAGCATTTAAGTTATTATTGTATTTGATAGTTCATGTATAAGATTTCTTACCAACCCCTGTCTATTGTGAGCTTGTGTAATGTTTCAGCGAGGGACTTGGGCCTATTAGTTTTGTTATAGTGGTGTGAATAGTTGGGCTTTTACCAGATGCATCACTAACCTCACTTGTGCACGGTGTCTGGTTTTTAAGAGTAAATAAAGGCCAAACATTTTTACCCACTATCTTCTAAAAAAGGTAAGGTCCCTCTGTCGTCTGTTTCTGTCATTATAAAATTGAATGCAATGTAGGATAGACCTTTTCCTTCCATGTCTATTTATTAAGAAGGGCCTTTATATAAGGGCATCCTCTGGGACACTCTACTGACAATTTAACCTCCATTGTTCTCTTAAGGTAGTTTAACTATATAGCCACATTAGAAATGTATGCATGTAGGATGATTTGAATTGGGAAATTAGGTAAAGGACAACAAATATATGAAAAGATGGCAGTATATGGCAACTTTACTTTTTTTTTTTTTTTTAAAGCAAAAGAGGAGCATATAATTGTTTAAAAAGGATATTTTTGGAGATGGACAGGCAGGCTTGATGGGGTGGAGGTAGGCCTGTATTTTGAACTTAAAAACTTAAATGGGTTTTTGGGTTCAAAATGTGTAATTTTCTCATATGCTGCCATCTTTATAATTTAGAATTTTGAGGTTTCAGGTCATCAGATTTTTTTGTGACTTTAGAGCAGTATCAATGCAGGACTGTTTAGAGACGGTATGTTGGAGGCTCAAATTGTGGGTTTTCTTAGAGGGCAATGTAAGTAAATAGGGGGGCCATAGCTATAAAGGATAAGCTATTTCATTGATAAACGCTAGAAGTGAAGAGATAGGGGGAGATTTATCAAAACCTTTTGACAGGAAAAGTTGCCTAGATGTCCATAGCAACCAATCAGATAGCTTCTTTCATTTTGCAAAGGCCTTGTCAAAAATATAAGAATGGATCTGATTGGTTGCTATGGGGAACTGGGCAACCTTTCCTCTGCACAGGTTTTGACAAATCTCCTTGATAGTCTTTAGGCAATTAGGTAGCTATAAGATTCTTTGGCACAAGCATTTAAGTTATTATTGTATTTGATAGTTCATGTATAAGATTTCTTACCCACCCCTGTCTATTGTGAGCTTGTGTAATGTTTCAATGAGGAACTTGGGCCTATTAGTTTTGTTATAGAGCTGTGAATAGTTGGGCTTTAACCAGATGCATCACAAACCTCACTTGTGCACGATGTCTGGTTTTTAAGATTAAATAAAGGCCAAATATTTTTACCCACTATCTTCTAAAAAAGGTTAGGTCCCTCTATCGTCTTTTTCTGTCATTATAAAATTGAATGTAATGTAGGATAGACCTTTTCCTTCCATGTCTATTTATTAAGAAGGGTCTTTATATAAGGGCATCCTCTGAGACACTCTACTGACAATTTAACCTCCATTGTTCTCTTAAGGTAGTTTAACTATATAGCCACATTAGAAATGTATGCATGTAGGATGGTTTGAATTGGGAAATTAGGTAAAGGACAACAAATATATGAAAAGATGGCAGTATATGGCAACTTTCCTTTTTTTTTTTTTTTTTTTTAAAGCAAAAGAGGAGCATATAATTGTTTAAAAAGGATATTTTTGGAGATGGACAGGCAGGCTTGATGGGGAGGAGGTAGGCCTGTATTTTGAACTTAAAAACTTAAATGGGTTTTTGGGTTCAAAATGTGTAATTTTCTCATATGCTGCCATCTTTGAGGGACATTTATCAATGTTTGCTTATGGATTCTTTTTTTTAGTAATTTTTTCCTTACTTTTTTTTTTGCTTATGTGTGACGTATTTATCAACTGGTTTCAGCCTGTTGATAATTTTCTTTCACGTAAGCAATTTTTCCTTTTTTACTTTGGTAGTAGCTTTTTCTGCTCCATGTTTGAGCTGGAGTAAATTTAGTCAATTTTTAACGCTGTTGCGACTTTTTTTTGCGCAGTTGCGACTGTCGCAGTTAATAAATACCTGACTACCCGTAGTCCATTTTAAAATTATTACTACATAGTAAATTTTAGGAAAATTTGCTTTTCTCGCTTTCCAGTCAAAATGTCGCACGAAAAATCGAGTAGTCGCAGTTGAGACAATTTTGCGACAATTATAGTAAAGAAAACCTGACTAAACCCGTTGATAAATGTCCATATTTATGATTTTGAATTTTGAGGTTCAGGTCATCGGATTGTTTTGTGACATTAGAGCAGTATCAATGTTGGACTGTTTAGATAGGATATGTTGGAGGCTCAAATTGTTGGTTTTCTTAGAGGACAATGTAAGTAAATAGGGGGGCCATAGCTATAGAGGATAAGCTATTTCAAGGGTAAACCCTAGAAGTGAAGAAATAGGGGGAGATTTATCAAAACCTTTTGACATGGAAAGTTGAATAGATGTCCATAGCAACCAATCAGATAGCTTCTTTCATTTTGCAAAGGCCTTGTCAAAAATATAAGAAGTGATCTGATTGGTTGCTATGGGGGAACTGGGCAACCTTTCCTCTGCACAGGTTTTGACAAATCTCCTTGATAGTCTTTAGGCAATTAGGTAACTATAAGATTCTTTAGCACAAGCATTTAAGTTATTATTGTATTTGATAATTCATGTATAAGATTTCTTACCCACCCCTGTCTATTGTGAGCTTGTGTAATGTTTCAGTGAGGGACTTGGGCCTATTAGTTTCGTTATAGTGGTGTGAATAGTTGGGCTTTTACCAGATGCATCACTAACCTCACTTGTGCACGGTGTCTGGTTTTTAAGAGTAAATAAAGGCCAAACATTTTTACCCACTATCTTCTAAAAAAGGTTAGGTCCCTCTGTCGTCTGTTTCTGTCATTATAAAATTGAATGCAATTTAGGATAGACCTTTTCCTTCCATGTCTATTTATTAAGAAGGGCCTTTATATAAGGGCATCCTCTGGGACACTCTACTGACAATTTAACCTCCATTGTTCTCTTAAGGTAGTTTAACTATATAGCCACATTAGAAATGTATGCATGTAGGATGGTTTGAATTGGGAAAATAGGTAAATTACAACAAATATATGAAAAGATGGCAGTATATGGCAATTTTACTGTTTGGTTTTTTTTAAAGCAAAAGAGAATCATATAATTGTTTAAAAATTCTATTTTTGGAGATGGACAGGCAGGCTTGATGGGGAGGAGGTAGGCCTGTGTTTTGAACTTAAAAACTTAAATGGGTTTTTGGGTTCAAAATGTGTAATTTTCTCATATGCTGCCATCTTTATAATTTTGAATTTTGAGGTTCAGGTCATCGGATTGTTTTGTGACATTAGAGGAGTATCAATGTTGGACTGTTTAGATAGGATATTGTCACGATGCCGGCTGGCAGGTAGTGGATCCTCTGTGCCAGAGAGGGATTGGCGTGGACCGTGCTAGAGGATCGGTTCTAAGTCACTACTGGTTTTCACCAGAGCCCGCCGCAAAGCGGGATGGTCTTGCTGCGGCGGTAGTGACCAGGTCGTATCCCCTAGCAACGGCTCAACCTCTCTGGCTGCTGAAGATAGGCGCGGTACAAGGGAGTAGACAGAAGCAAGGTCGGACGTAGCAGAAGGTCGGGGCAGGCAGCAAGGATCGTAGTCAGGGGCAACGGCAGGAGGTCTGGAACACAGGCTAGGAACACACAAGGAAACGCTTTCACTGGCACTAAGGCAACAAGATCCGGCGAGGGAGTGAAGGGGAAGTGAGGTGATATAGGGAAGTGCACAGGTGTAAACACTAATTGGAACCACTGCGCCAATCAGCGGCGCAGTGGCCCTTTAAATCGCAAAGACCCGGCGCGCGCGCGCCCTAGGGAGCGGGGCCGCGCGCGCCGGGACAGAACTGACGGAGAGCGAGTCAGGTACGGGAGCCGGGGTGCGCATCGCGAGCGGGCGCTACCCGCATCGCGAATCGCATCCCGGCCAGAGGCGGTATCGCAGCGCCCCGGGTCCGTGGGACCGACCGGAGCGCTGCAGTGAGAGGAGTGTAGCGAGCGCTCCGGGGAGGAGCGGGGACCCGGAGCGCTCGGCGTAACAGTACCCCCCCCCTTGGGTCTCCCCCTCTTCTTGGAGCCTGAGAACCTGAGGACCAGACTTTTGTCCAGGATATTGTCCTCAGGTTCCCAGGACCTCTCTTCAGGACCACAACCCTCCCAATCCACTAAAAAGAAGGTTTTCCCTCTGACCTTTTTAGATGCTAAAATTTCTTTGACGGAGAAGATGTCCGAGGAGCCGGAGACAGGAGTGGGGGGAACAGATTTGGGAGAGAAACGGTTAATGATAAGTGGTTTAAGAAGAGAAACATGAAAGGCATTAGGAATACGAAGAGAAGGAGGAAGAAGAAGTTTGTAAGAGACAGGATTAATCTGGCGCAAAATCTTGAAAGGACCAAGATAGCGTGGTCCCAACTTATAGCTAGGGACACGGAAGCGGACATATTTGGCGGAGAGCCATACCTTGTCTCCAGGGGAAAAAATGGGAGGAGCTCTTCTTTTCTTATCCGCGAATCTCTTCATGCGTGAAGAAGCCTGTAAGAGAGAATTTTGGGTCTCTCTCCATATGATGGAAAGATCACGAGAAATTTCATCCACAGCGGGCAGACCAGAGGGCAAGGGGGTAGGGAGGGGGGGAAGAGGGTGACGGCCGTACACCACGAAAAACGGGGATTTGGAGGAAGATTCAGAGATTCTGAAATTATACGAGAATTCGGCCCAAGGTAGAAGATCTGCCCAGTCATCCTGGCGGGAGGAAACAAAATGTCGTAAATAGTCACCCAAGATCTGGTTAATTCTTTCTACTTGTCCATTGGATTGAGGATGGTATGCAGAAGAAAAATTTAATTTAATTTTGAGTTGTTTACAGAGGGCCCTCCAGAATTTAGACACAAATTGGACGCCTCTATCCGAGACGATCTGCGTAGGCAACCCGTGAAGACGAAAAATGTGTACAAAAAATTGTTTAGCCAACTGAGGCGCTGAAGGAAGACCAGGAAGAGGGATGAAATGTGCCATTTTGGAGAATCGATCAACAACCACCCAAATAACAGTGTTGCCACGGGATGGGGGTAAGTCAGTAATAAAATCCATACCAATCAGAGACCAAGGTTGTTCGGGAACAGGCAGAGGAAGAAGAAAACCAGCGGGCTTCTGGCGAGGAGTCTTATCCCGGGCACAGATAGTGCAGGCTCGCACAAAGTCCACCACATCAGTCTCTAGAGTCGGCCACCAATAGAAGCGAGAGATGAGTTGCACAGATTTCTTGATGCCCGCATGACCTGCGAGATGGGAGGAGTGACCCCATTTGAGGATTCCGAGGCGTTGGCGTGGAGAAACAAAGGTCTTTCCTGGAGGAGTTTGCCTGATGGAGGCTGGAGAAGTGGAAATCAGGCAGTCAGGAGGAATGATGTGTTGAGGAGAGAGTTCAATTTCAGAAGCATCTGAGGAACGAGAGAGAGCATCGGCCCTAATGTTCTTATCAGCAGGCCGAAAGTGAATTTCAAAATTAAATCGGGCAAAGAACAGAGACCACCTGGCCTGACGAGGATTCAGCCGTTGGGCAGACTCGAGGTATGAGAGGTTCTTGTGATCGGTGTAAATAATAACTGGAAATCTTGATCCCTCCAGCAGATGCCTCCATTCCTCAAGTGCTAATTTAATGGCTAGAAGCTCTCGATCCCCGATGGAGTAGTTCCTCTCCGCCGGAGAGAAGGTCCTAGAAAAAAAACCACAAGTAACAGCATGCCCGGAAGAATTTTTTTGTAGAAGGACCGCTCCAGCTCCCACTGAGGAGGCATCAACCTCCAATAGGAAGGGTTTAGATGGGTCAGGTCTGGAGAGCACGGGAGCCGAAGAGAAGGCAGACTTGAGTCGTTTAAAGGCGTCTTCCGCTTGAGGAGGCCAAGACTTGGGATCGGCATTTTTTTTGGTTAAAGCCACAATAGGAGCCACAATGGTAGAAAAATGTGGAATAAATTGCCTGTAATAATTGGCGAACCCCAAAAAACGTTGGATGGCACGGAGTCCGGAGGGGCGTGGCCAATCTAAGACGGCAGAGAGTTTATCTGGATCCATTTGTAGTCCCTGGCCAGAGACCAAGTATCCTAGAAAAGGAAGAGATTGGCATTCAAACAGACATTTCTCAATTTTAGCATAGAGTTGATTGTCACGAAGTCTCTGAAGAACCATACGGACATGCTGGCGGTGTTCTTCTAGATTGGCCGAAAAAATTAGGATATCATCAAGATATACAACAACACAGGAGTATAACAGATCACGAAAAATTTCATTAACAAAGTCTTGGAAGACAGCAGGGGCGTTGCACAGGCCAAAGGGCATGACCAGATACTCAAAGTGTCCATCTCTGGTGTTAAATGCTGTTTTCCACTCATCCCCCTCTCTGATGCGGATGAGGTTATAGGCGCCTCTTAAGTCCAATTTAGTAAAGATGTGGGCACCTTGGAGGCGATCAAAGAGTTCAGAGATGAGGGGTAAGGGGTAGCGGTTCTTAACCGTGATTTTATTAAGTCCGCGGTAGTCAATGCAAGGACGTAGAGAGCCATCTTTTTTGGACACAAAGAAAAATCCGGCTCCGGCAGGAGAGGAGGATTTACGGATAAAGCCCTTTTTTAGATTCTCCTGGACGTATTCAGACATGGCAAGAGTCTCTGGGACAGAGAGAGGATAAATTCTGCCCCGGGGTGGAGTGGTGCCCGGGAGGAGGTCGATAGGACAATCATAAGGCCTGTGAGGAGGTAGAGTCTCCGCTTGTTTTTTGCAGAAAACATCCGCGAAGTCCATATAGGCCTTAGGGAGACCGGTTACTGGAGGAAGCATAGAGTTACGGCAAGGGTTACTGGGAACCGGTTTTAGACAGTCCTTGGAACAAGAGGGCCCCCAACTCTTGATCTCCCCAGTGGACCAATCCAGGGTTGGGGAATGAAGTTGAAGCCAGGGAAGTCCAAGGAGAATTTCCGAGGTGCAATTGGGGAGGACCAAAAGTTCAATCCTCTCGTGATGAGATCCGATGCTCATTAGAAGGGGCTCCGTGCGGAAACGTATGGAACAGTCCAATCTTTCATTGTTTATACAATTGATGTAAAGGGGTCTGGTGAGACTGGTCACTGGGATGTTGAACCTGTTGACGAGAGAGGCCAAAATAAAATTTCCTGCAGATCCAGAGTCTAAGAAGGCCACAGAAGAGAAGGAGAAGGCAGAGGCAGACATCCGCACAGGCACAGTAAGACGTGGAGAAGCAGAGTGGACATCAAGGATTGTCTCACCTTTGTGCGGAGTCAGGGTACGTCTTTCCAGGCGGGGAGGGCGGATAGGACAATCCCTCAGGAAGTGTTCGGTACTAGCACAGTACAGGCAGAGGTTCTCCATGCGGCGTCGTGTCCTCTCTTGAGATGTCAGGCGAGACCGGTCGACCTGCATAGCCTCCACGGCGGGAGGCACAGGAACAGATTGCAGGGAACCAGAGGAGAGAGGAGCCGAGGAGAAGAAACGCCTCGTGCGAACAGAGTCCATATCTTGGCGGAGCTCCTGACGCCTTTCGGAAAAACGCATGTCAATGCGAGTGGCTAGGTGAATAAGTTCATGAAGATTAGCAGGCATTTCTCGTGCGGCCAGAACATCTTTAATGTTGCTGGATAGGCCTTTTTTAAAGGTCGCGCAGAGGGCCTCATTGTTCCAGGATAATTCAGAAGCAAGGGTACGGAATTGTACGGCATACTCGCCAACGGAAGAATTACCCTGGACCAGGTTCAACAGGGCAGTCTCAGCAGAAGAGGCTCGGGCAGGTTCCTCAAAGACACTTCGAATTTCCGAGAAGAAGGAGTGTACAGAGGCAGTGACGGGGTCATTGCGGTCCCAGAGCGGTGTGGCCCAAGCCAGGGCTTTTCCAGACAGCAGGCTGACTACGAAAGCCACCTTAGACCTTTCAGTGGGGAACTGGTCCGACATCATCTCCAAGTGTAATGAACATTGGGAAAGGAAGCCACGGCAAAACTTAGAGTCCCCATCAAATTTATCCGGCAAGGATAGTCGTAGTCCAGAAGCGGCCACTCGCTGCGGAGGAGGTACAGGAGCTGGCGGAGGAGATGGTTGCTGGAGCTGTGGTAGTAACTGTTGTAGCATAACAGTCAGTTGAGACAGCTGTTGGCCTTGTTGCGCAATCTGTTGTGACTGCTGGGCGACCACCGTGGTGAGGTCAGCGACAACTGGCAGAGGAACTTCAGCGGGATCCATGGCCGGATCTACTGTCACGATGCCGGCTGGCAGGTAGTGGATCCTCTGTGCCAGAGAGGGATTGGCGTGGACCGTGCTAGAGGATCGGTTCTAAGTCACTACTGGTTTTCACCAGAGCCCGCCGCAAAGCGGGATGGTCTTGCTGCGGCGGTAGTGACCAGGTCGTATCCCCTAGCAACGGCTCAACCTCTCTGGCTGCTGAAGATAGGCGCGGTACAAGGGAGTAGACAGAAGCAAGGTCGGACGTAGCAGAAGGTCGGGGCAGGCAGCAAGGATCGTAGTCAGGGGCAACGGCAGGAGGTCTGGAACACAGGCTAGGAACACACAAGGAAACGCTTTCACTGGCACTAAGGCAACAAGATCCGGCGAGGGAGTGAAGGGGAAGTGAGGTGATATAGGGAAGTGCACAGGTGTAAACACTAATTGGAACCACTGCGCCAATCAGCGGCGCAGTGGCCCTTTAAATCGCAAAGACCCGGCGCGCGCGCGCCCTAGGGAGCGGGGCCGCGCGCGCCGGGACAGAACTGACGGAGAGCGAGTCAGGTACGGGAGCCGGGGTGCGCATCGCGAGCGGGCGCTACCCGCATCGCGAATCGCATCCCGGCCAGAGGCGGTATCGCAGCGCCCCGGGTCCGTGGGACCGACCGGAGCGCTGCAGTGAGAGGAGTGTAGCGAGCGCTCCGGGGAGGAGCGGGGACCCGGAGCGCTCGGCGTAACAGATATATTGGAGGCTCAAATTGTGGGTTTTCTTAGAGGACAATGTAAGTAAATAGGGGGGCCATAGCTATAGAGGATTAGCTATTTCAAGGGTAAACCCTAGAAGTGAAGAGATAGGGGGATATTTATCAAAATCTTTTGACAGGAAAAGTTGCCTAGATGTCCATAGCAACCAATCAGATAGCTTCTTTCATTTTGCAAAGGCCTTGTCAAAAATATAAGAAGTGATCTGATTGGTTGCTATGGGGGAACTGGGCAACCTTTCCTCTGCACAGGTTTTGACAAATCTCCTTGATAGTCTTTAGGCAATTAGGTAACTATAAGATTCTTTAGCACAAGCATTTAAGTTATTATTGTATTTGATAGTTCATGTATAAGATTTCTTACCCACCCCTGTCTATTGTGAGCTTGTGTAATGTTTCAGTGAGGGACTTGGGCCTATTAGTTTCGTTATAGTGGTGTGAATAGTTGGGCTTTTACCAGATGCATCACTAACCTCACTTGTGCACGGTGTCTGGTTTTTAAGAGTAAATAAAGGCCAAACATTTTTACCCACTATCTTCTAAAAAAGGTTAGGTCCCTCTGTCGTCTGTTTCTGTCATTATAAAATTGAATGCAATTTAGGATAGACCTTTTCCTTCCATGTCTATTTATTAAGAAGGGCCTTTATATAAGGGCATCCTCTGGGACACTCTACTGACAATTTAACCTCCATTGTTCTCTTAAGGTACTTTAACTATACAGCCACATTAGAAATGTATGCATGTAGGATGGTTTGAATTGGGAAAATAGGTAAATGACAACAAATATATGAAAAGATGGCAGTATATGGCAATTTTACTGTTTGTTTTTTTTTAAAGCAAAAGAGGATCATATAATTGTTTAAAAAGGCTATTTTTGGAGATGGACAGGCAGGCTTGATGGGGAGGAGGTAGGCCTGTGTTTTGAACTTAAAAACTTAAATGGGTTTTTGGGTTCAAAATGTGTAATTTTCTCATATGCTGCCATCTTTATAATTTTGAATTTTGAGGTTCAGGTCATCGGATTGTTTTGTGACATTAGAGGAGTATCAATGTTGGACTGTTTAGATAGGATATATTGGAGGCTCAAATTGTGGGTTTTCTTAGAGGACAATGTAAGTAAATAGGGGGGCCATAGCTATAGAGGATTAGCTATTTCAAGGGTAAACCCTAGAAGTGAAGAGATAGGGGGATATTTATCAAAATCTTTTGACAGGAAAAGTTGCCTAGATGTCCATAGCAACCAATCAGATAGCTTCTTTCATTTTGCAAAGGCCTTGTCAAAAATATAAGAAGTGATCTGATTGGTTGCTATGGGGGAACTGGGCAACCTTTCCTCTGCACAGGTTTTGACAAATCTCCTTGATAGTCTTTAGGCAATTAGGTAACTATAAGATTCTTTAGCACAAGCATTTAAGTTATTATTGTATTTGATAGTTCATGTATAAGATTTCTTACCCACCCCTGTCTATTGTGAGCTTGTGTAATGTTTCAGTGAGGGACTTGGGCCTATTAGTTTCGTTATAGTGGTGTGAATAGTTGGGCTTTTACCAGATGCATCACTAACCTCACTTGTGCACGGTGTCTGGTTTTTAAGAGTAAATAAAGGCCAAACATTTTTTTTTTTTTAAACAATGTTTTATTAAAGCTTTCATAGAAACATCATAAAAATGTACAAACAATATATCAAAGTCCCTGAGCAGAGCAGAGCAGTACACATCGGAACACATCAGTATCTGTCACACACTACGTGTAACACATTGTCAGACATATAAATGCATGTCACTATATCCTACGATGTCTCTACATACCTGACTCATGGAACTAAGCGTTATTTTCCTCGAGTTATGCGAAGCCCATCGGTATCTATACGTAAGCACGATAGGCTGGTGTCGCCAACTAGGCAGTAGCATAGCGCCCCAGTCCCATGGGACAAACTTATCCTGTACTAATACAGTAACACCGCAAATCGTGTCTACACAGGATATTAGTCGCTGCTTCGCGAACTAACTAACAACCCCAAGAGTCTCCCCACTCAGTCCAGCCGAGATCTGCAGAACTCATGTACCATCTAGACTACAACAAACAACACTATAGACACACACCACAGGAGAAGATAGAAATAAGATCCCATGGTGAACACAGATCAGCTACCTAGAGAAAATAGGTAGAGAAGAAGTAGTGAAAAAGAACATAAAGAAGAAAAGAAAGGATAGAAGAAGAGAAGAAAAATCTCTCAGCATGTCCGCCCCAACCCTCCACCTACTATGTAACTTTAAGACCACCCAGCGAGCCACTGATGCTTGCTCTGTAATACCATGAGGAGTCTACAAACTCCTTCATCAGATCAGGTAACTCACTGGGTGCGTATGCATCCTCCATGAATGATCGCCAAGTTTTGAAAAATTTGCCTGCTCTCTTTTCCGTATCTCTCAGTGTATCTAATCTATCAATAAACAGTAAGGTTTTCATGATTTCAATTACCTGCGTAAGCGTCGGAGGATCCTTCTGCAACCATTGTCTCAATAGACTTTTCACTGTGGCCAATAACATAAGGTGAACCCCTCTAATTGCCATTATCGGGCCCCCGGAGGTTTCTTGGGAGGAAAGAGGCACATAATGAAATATCATAGCCAAGGGGGTGAGAGGAATATCCACATCCCAGACCCTCGCAATATAAGCCCTTACAGCTACCCACAACGTTGTCAAAAATGAACACTCCCAAAGAGCATGCAGGAGAGAGGCCTTGGCCAGGCCACATTTGGGGCAACTTCTAAGATAATGTGCAGGGGCATCACTATAGGAAAGGTTAAAAGCATATGTGGCCCTATGTAAAATGCGGAAATGCATTTCCCTCCAGGACTCATTTATGACAGCTTTCCTCACTTGCATCAGGCCTGCCAATAATTTGTGTCGTGCATCAGTGATGCCGAGCTCCTCCTCCCATGCTGTGAACAAGGAATTGGCCAGAGCATGTAAGGAGGCCTGTTTGAGTGCGAGGTACAATGTTGACAGAGAAAGTCTGCCCGAGTGTAAATTCAGCAAAGTACGGAAAACCGCTTCTCTGGATACATATACCTCACTCCTGGGAAGGCTGGTCACATAGGAGCGCACCTGTAAATACTGCAGGTAATGTCCATGTGGGAGATTAAAACTATGTTTCAGGTCCTCCCATGTGAGCACCCCTCCTCCGTCTCCAGAAAACAATTGGTCCACAAGCAAGATACCTCTAGTTCTCCATACCTGAAAAGCGCCCTTGCCCACACCCTGAGGGAATGAAGGTGAGTCCCAGAGAGGCAACAGGCTGGACATAATGTAGGGAAGGCCGTATATTTTTCTGATCGCCTTCCACGCCGCGACAGTGTCTTTGAGGAGGAGATTTGTCTTAATTGGGTTCGGGAGGGTTGTGTATGGCACATGCAGCAGAGCGCTAAGATCCCAAGGGGCCGCCAAGGCCCGTTCAATTCTCGTGTTAGAGAACCAAGAGGTACCCAGCAGCCAGTCTCTGGAGTGACGTAACAATGCCGCTAAATTGTATAATCGCAGGTCGGGCAACTGGATACCTCCTTCATGAAGTGGTAGGCACAATTTTCTGAAAGCTATGCGCGGTCTTTTCCCCCTCCAAAGAAATTTAGTAAAGGCTGACTGCAACCTGGATACGTCAACATGTCTAAGTAACAGGGGTACCATTTGTAGGGGATAGAGCAATCTCCCGAAGCTTACCATCCTAAGGAGATGAGCTCTGCCGAAGAGGGTCAGCGGCAGGGACTGCCATCTAATTAGTTCCTGCTCTATCCGGCTAAAGAGTGGCATATAATTTAGTTTATATAGGGAAGACGGATTATTACCTACCCTAACTCCTAAGTATGTGATGTAGTTATGCGCCACCTCCACCCCCAAATCGCTCGTGGATTTATGATCGCCCGTTCCCAGATACAATAACTGGCATTTGGACGCATTAACCTTATAGCCAGAGTATCGGCCAAACTCGCGCAAAAGATCCAGGACCTTCCCTAGCTGAGAGTTGGGGGACCCCATAAATAATAGCATATCATCAGCGAAGCACGCTAATTTTATCTCTTGATCTCCTACCCCGATACCCGTATAGACTGTGGACTGTATGAGGTAGACTGCCAATGGTTCCAGGGCCAAATCAAACAAGAGGGGCGACAAGGGGCACCCCTGTCGAGTCCCCTTCTCTAACCTGACATTATCAGATAGAAAACCTGGTGTGTAGATTCGGGCCCTTGGGTTTGCATATAAAGAAGACAAGAAAGTCCTGAATGGCCCACTAAACCCAAATTTATCAAGAACACTGTCCAGCCACGCCCAGCTGACATTATCAAATGCCTTTTCGGCGTCTATGGCAAGGAGACCGGGCGGGTCTGGACAATATCCCTTCCTATGTGTAATCTCCAATGCAGCCAGGACTGATCTGATATTTGCCACCCCCGAACGGCCTTTGACAAAGCCAGTTTGGTGTGGGCCTAACAAGGAGGGCAAGAACCCAGCCAGACGGTCCGCCATTATCTTTGCCAACAGTTTAAGGTCTTGGTTGATTAAAGAAATGGGTCTGTATGAGCCTGGGTTCTCTGGGGGCTTTCCCGACTTGTAAAGGACCTTTATATATGCAGTATTGCTAGATGGAATAATGGGATCTCCCCCTAAAATAGCATTAAATAAGGAAGTCAAAGGTTCAGCAGTGTCCTCCACCAACGTCTTATAGAATTCACTGCCAAAACCATCGGGTCCTGGGGCCTTGCCACTTTTCAGACTATGAATACATGCAACCACCTCCTCCCGGGTGATGGGCGAGTTAATCTTTTCATTATCCTCAGGGGACAAAGTAGGTAGCTGTAAGCCTGTCAAGAATTTACGTCCGCCCTCATTATCGGTATCCTCCCTGGCATATAAGTCCGCATAAAATCGCTGGAGGACAGAATTTATCTCCTTGGGTCCCGTCTGGTGCTGTCCCTCTCCGTCCACCAGCGATCTTATATATTCGCCCTGTCTATGTGGCCTGGCCAATCTCGCTAACATCTTCCCGGACTTATTCCCAAACTTAAAAAAGTCCACCGTCTTCTGATTCCTATGAAGAATATCCCATGCCTCCATGCTAGCCTCAAAAGACTGTTTAGCTGCCAACCAAGAGTCCTTATTAAGCTGAGAGGGGGACCGAAGAAACTCATTGTAAGCCGCTCGCAATCTAAGGGAGTGTTCTGCGTAGCTTGCCCTGCATTTCTTCTTCCTTGCCGACACATAAGCTATGATTCTGCCCCTGATGACCGCCTTGGCAGCATCCCAATATAGCGATGGCCGATCCAGCGAATCGGCATTGGTCGCTGCATACTCCATCCACCACCCCCTCAAACTGTCTCGAAAATCAGTATCTGCCGCTAGGGAACCCGGGAAGCGCCATAAAATATCTGAGCCCTTAGGAGTGACCTCCAATACTGTCATACACACTGGGGCATGATCCGACACCACTATGTCTTCTATACTGACGTCGTCTACCCTAGCCAGCAACCCCTGAGATATTAAAAAGTAATCTATACGGGACCATGCTTGTTGTGAATGTGAAAAATGTGTGAATTCCCTGCCCATCGGGTTAAAATATCTCCAGACATCTGTCACGGCCGTGGAAGCAATCATGTCACGCAATGTGTGTACCTCTCTGGCGCCATCAGGATGTGGGCAGCGAGTACGCCTCCTATCTTCACTCGTGGACACCACCGTGTTCAAATCCCCACCAACCAAGATGTTGGGAGAGTCATCCTGCAACAGTTGCGATTCAAGGGAGGAAAAGAAAGACGTATTAGAAGCATTAGGACCATATACATTGTAAATAGTCAGAACACCAGCAGGCGTGTCTATCACAACTCTAAGAAGACGTCCCTGTTCGTCCGCCTCCTGTGACTGTGTACTATGCTGCAACCTCTTATGGATAAGCAGTAAGACCCCGGCTTTCCCATTATCAGCGGGAGACCCCATAACCTCGCCCACCCACATTTGTCTCATGCGGATGAAATCATTCTCAGCTAGATGCGTTTCCTGTAGTAATGCTATATCAACATCCAACTTCTTAAGATGCTTCAGGATCATCCGGCGCTTCGCTGGGGACCTAAGTCCCTTTACATTCCAGGACACCAATTTCATACTGGGTACAATTTGTCATGTGATATGGTATCAGATATTGACCGTGCGGAGCGGGCGGGGCAGAGACGCCCAGAGGCCGAGAGAGAGACTAGCAGTAGAAGCAGAGAGAGAAAGATAGAAGGAAAGCACAGCAGACGAGACACAAGGGGACGAACAGACGGAAAACAAACATAAAACAAAACTAGTAGAAATTTATGTAACAACGCAATAGTACACTCAAATCCCACCGCCCTCCTCATAGTGCTACCACCCCTCTCTGGACTTCACTTCTTCCGCGTATCAATGGAGGCGCACCAACCCTCCCTATCCCACAGCCGCTCCCGAACCTGAAGTTCCCCGCTTCTCCCTCCCCACCCCCGCTACCATCTTATGCAGGTGTAATAGAACCCGTACCCTCCCCCCCCCCCCCCCCCCCCACAGACCAACTAACCCAACTGAGCAAAAGAAAACATATAATCGCCTTGGTGATATATGGGATAGCAGGTCCCCACCTGGCACTTACATAAACCCGAACAGGGGTACCTGATATCAGAACATGACAACTGTATACATTAGAGATGCATTCAGTTAGATAATAGTATAACATTCCTGGTTGCAATAATGAAAGTGACTACTGCAAAATGTTAAGTAGCGCTATATACACAATAGAACCTTGATGCGAATATGAGGCCTATCCCAACATGGATAACATATAACGGCAGTATATATGTGAAACAGAAGTGGAATAATAACTCCCAGCGTCCACAGGTTGAACTGGAACAGAAAGAGTCCCATGACCCCACTAACTCCCTTCTGGGCCAGTCTCTCCTTTCAAGAGCCATAAAAATATAAACCTGATGTACCATTAAGTAGCTAGCCATGCAATGGTACATCACTGAGGAAAAAAAAAACTTTTAGCAAAATGAAAGAACGATGAAGGAGATCAGGTCGGTGGATCAGGAACACTGTTTTCCTTGTCCGTCCTGCGCCTCTTCTGTTGGGTGCGTGGACTGCCGTCTTGCAGCTTTAGGGATGCCAGCTTCGCAGCAACAGCTTCTGGCGAAGAGAAAGTCTCCGAGTTTCCATTGGGGAAAAATATCTTAAGTTTCGCAGGATACTGGAGAATAAAACGAACTTGTTGTTGTACCAGGGACGAGCAAACCCCAGAAAAGGCTTTACGCCGCTTCGCCACCTCCATGGAATAGTCCCCGAATAAGAGTACCTTGATACCCCTGATCAGCAATGGAGATTGCGCTTTCTTGAAGGTACGGAGAATCACCTCTTTGTCGGCATAATTAAGGTATTTGACAATGACTTGGCGGGGTTTCGATTCCTCCATAGGGGACTGCCCAGACAAATGCAGCGGAGGGCCAATTCTGTGAGCCCTTTCAACAATACAGGGCCCCGGCAGCCCAAGAGCTTCTGGTAGTTCCCTGGCACAGAGTTGAGACAACTGATTGGGCATAATGGATTCAGGTAGTCCCACAATCCGCAGGTTGCTCCTCCTGGAGCGATTTTCTAAGTCCTCAACTTTCTCTTTAAGGGCAATATTAGATCTGGTAAGTGATCTTACTGATGCATTACTGGCACCGACCTCGTCCTCCAAGCGGCTCACTCTCTGCTCAAGCTCTGTGAGCTGTGAGGCATGTGCTGTGACCTCCTTCTGCAACTGTTGCATGGTGCTGGATATGGCCGCCTCCACTGAGGCTCTGATCTCCGGCAGGAGAATGCGGGCGACAACCGCAACCATGTCGGTGTACGGGACCCCCTCCGCTCCCCTCTGTTCAGGTAAGGACGCCTGCTCCTCCATATCTACCGGCCCCTCAGTCTGCCCGCTGACCTGAGTTTGTGGTAAGTTCTGGCCTTGTTCAGGACTCGCCGCCATTTTCAGGGTCGCCATGTGCTGTGAGCCTCCGGAGGCTGGGGGGTCAGGTCCCGGGTCTCCGCTCCGGCGGAGAAACTTCTCCATGTGCTGCTGATATATTCTGACACCGGGGCGCAAGTTTTGCCCTCGGTGTCTGCGATATGGAAGCGGTGAGGGAGAGTTGATAGCGGTGGCGGGCGCGGAGCTCTCCTAAGTGCGACCGCTCATACGCGCGCCGGAACCGGAAGATCAGGCCAAACATTTTTACCCACTATCTTCTAAAAAAGGTTAGGTCCCTCTGTCGTCTGTTTCTGTCATTATAAAATTGAATGCAATTTAGGATAGACCTTTTCCTTCCATGTCTATTTATTAAGAAGGGCCTTTATATAAGGGCATCCTCTGGGACACTCTACTGACAATTTAACCTCCATTGTTCTCTTAAGGTACTTTAACTATACAGCCACATTAGAAATGTATGCATGTAGGATGGTTTGAATTGGGAAAATAGGTAAATGACAACAAATATATGAAAAGATGGCAGTATATGGCAATTTTACTGTTTGGTTTTTTTTAAAGCAAAAGAGGATCATATAATTGTTTAAAAAGGCTATTTTTGGAGATGGACAGGCAGGCTTGATGGGGAGGAGGTAGGCCTGTGTTTTGAACTTAAAAACTTAAATGGGTTTTTGGGTTCAAAATGTGTAATTTTCTCATATGCTGCCATCTTTATAATTTTGAATTTTGAGGTTCAGGTCATCGGATTGTTTTGTGACATTAGAGGAGTATCAATGTTGGACTGTTTAGATAGGATATATTGGAGGCTCAAATTGTGGGTTTTCTTAGAGGACAATGTAAGTAAATAGGGGGGCCATAGCTATAGAGGATTAGCTATTTCAAGGGTAAACCCTAGAAGTGAAGAGATAGGGGGATATTTATCAAAATCTTTTGACAGGAAAAGTTGCCTAGATGTCCATAGCAACCAATCAGATAGCTTCTTTCATTTTGCAAAGGCCTTGTCAAAAATATAAGAAGTGATCTGATTGGTTGCTATGGGGGAACTGGGCAACCTTTCCTCTGCACAGGTTTTGACAAATCTCCTTGATAGTCTTTAGGCAATTAGGTAGCTATAAGATTCTTTAGCACAAGCATTTAAGTTATTATTGTATTTGATAGTTCATGTATAAGATTTCTTACCCACCCCTGTCTATTGTGAGCTTGTGTAATGTTTCAGCGAGGGAGTTGGGCCTATTAGTTTTGTTATAGTGGTGTGAATAGTTGAGCTTTTACCAGATGCATCACAAACCTCACTTGTGCACGGTGTCTGGTTTTTAAGAGTAAATAAAGGCCAAACATTTTTACCCACTATCTTCTAAAAAAGGTAAGGTCCCTCTGTCGTCTGTTTCTGTCATTATAAAATTGAATGCAATGTAGGATAGACCTTTTCCTTCCATGTCTATTTATTAAGAAGGGTCTTTATATAAGGGCATCCTCTGGGACACTCTACTGACAATTTAACCTCCATTGTTCTCTTAAGGTAGTTTAACTATATAGCCACATTAGAAATGTATGAATGTAGGATGATTTGAATTGGGAAATTAGGTAAAGGACAACAAATATATGAAAAGATGGCAGTATATGGCAACTTAACTTTTTTTTTTTTTTTTAAAGCAAAAGAGGAGCATATAATTGTTTAAAAAGGATATTTTTGGAGATGGACAGGCAGGCTTGATGGGGTGGAGGTAGGCCTGTATTTTGAACTTAAAAACTTAAATGGGTTGTTGGGTTCAAAATGTGTAATTTTCTCATATGCTGCCATCTTTATAATTTAGAATTTTGAGGTTTCAGGTCATCAGATTTTTTTGTGACTTTAGAGCAGTATCAATGCAGGACTGTTTAGAGACGGTATGTTGGAGGCTCAAATTGTGGGTTTTCTTAAAGGGCAATGTAAGTAAATAGGGGGGCCATAGCTATAAAGGATAAGCTATTTCATTGATAAACGCTAGAAGTGAAGAGATAGGGGGAGATTTATCAAAACCTTTTGACATGAAAAGTTGCCTAGATGTCCATAGCAACCAATCAGATAGCTTTTTTCATTTTGCAAAGGCCTTTTCAAAAATATAAGAAGGGATCTGATTGGTTGCTATGGGGAACTGGGCAACCTTTCCTCTGCACAGGTTTTGACAAATCTCCTTGATAGTCTTTAGGCAATTAGGTAGCTATAAGATTCTTTGGCACAAGCATTTAAGTTATTATTGTATTTGATAGTTCATGTATAAGATTTCTTACCCACCCCTGTCTATTGTGAGCTTGTGTAATGTTTCAATGAGGAACTTGGGCCTATTAGTTTTGTTATAGAGCTGTGAATAGTTGGGCTTTAACCAGATGCATCACAAACCTCACTTGTGCACGATGTCTGGTTTTTAAGAGTAAATAAAGGCCAAATATTTTTACCCACTATCTTCTAAAAAAGGTTAGGTCCCTCTATCGTCTTTTTCTGTCATTATAAAATTGAATGTAATGTAGGATAGACCTTTTCTTTCCATGTCTATTTATTAAGAAGGGTCTTTATATAAGGGCATCCTCTGGGACACTCTACTGACAATTTAACCTCCATTGTTCTCTTAAGGTAGTTTACCAAATAGCCACATTAGAAATGTATGCATGTAGGATGGTTTGAATTGGGAAATTAGGTAAAGGACAACAAATATATGAAAAGATGGCAGTATATGGCAACTTTCCTTTTTTTTTTTTTTTTTTTAAAGCAAAAGAGGACCATATAATTGTTTAAAAAGGATATTTTTGGAGATGGACAGGCAGGCTTGATGGGGAGGAGGTAGGCCTGTATTTTGAACTTAAAAACTTAAATGGGTTTTTGGGTTCAAAATGTGTAATTTTCTCATATGCTGCCATCTTTATAATTTATAATTTTGAGGTTCAGGTCATCGGATTGTTTTGTGACATTAGAGCAGTATCAATGTTGGACTGTTTAGAGAGGATATGTTGGAGGCTCAAATTGTGGGTTTTCTTAGAGGACAATGTAAGTAAATAGGGGGGCCATAGCTATAGAGGATAAGCTATTTCAAGGGTAAAACCTAGAAGTGAAGAAATAGGGGGAGATTTATCAAAACCTTTTGACATGGAAAGTTGAATAGATGTCCATAGCAACCAATCAGATAGCTTCTTTCATTTTGCAAAGGCCTTGTCAAAAATATAAGAAGTGATCTGATTGGTTGCTATGGGGGAACTAGGCAACCTTTCCTCTGCACAGGTTTTGACAAATCTCCTTGATAGTCTTTAGGCAATTAGGTAACTATAAGATTCTTTAGCACAAGCATTTAAGTTATTATTGTATTTGATAGTTCATGTATAAGATTTCTTACCCACCCCTGTCTATTGTGAGCTTGTGTAATGTTTCAGTGAGGGACTTGGGCCTATTAGTTTCGTTATAGTGGTGTGAATAGTTGGGCTTTTACCAGATGCATCACTAACCTCACTTGTGCACGGTGTCTGGTTTTTAAGAGTAAATAAAGGCCAAACATTTTTACCCACTATCTTCTAAAAAAGGTTAGGTCCCTCTGTCGTCTGTTTCTGTCATTATAAAATTGAATGCAATGTAGGATAGACCTTTTCCTTCCATGTCTATTTATTAAGAAGGGCCTTTATATAAGGGCATCCTCTGGGACACTCTACTGACAATTTAACCTCCATTGTTCTCTTAAGGTAGTTTAACTATATAGCCACATTAGAAATGTATGCATGTAGGATGGTTTGAATTGGGAAATTAGGTAAAGGACAACAAATATATGAAAAGATGGCAGTATATGGCAACTTTCCTTTTTTTTTTTTTTAAAGCAAAAGAGGAGCATATAATTGTTTAAAAAGGATTTTTTTGGAGATGGACAGGCAGGCTTGATGGGGAGGAGGTAGGCCTGTATTTTGAACTTAAAAACTTAAATGGGTTTTTGGGTTCAAAATGTGTAATTTTCTCATATGCTGCCATCTTTATAATTTTGAATTTTGAGGTTCATTTCATCGGATTGTTTTGTGACATTAGAGCAGTATCAATGTTGGACTGTTTAGATAGGATATATTGGAGGTTAAAATTGTGGGTTTTCTTAGAGGACAATGTAAGTAAATAGGGGGGCCATAGCTATAGAGGATAAGCTATTTCAAGGGTAAACGCTAGAAGTGAAGAGATAGGGGGAGATTTATCAAAACCTTTTGACAGGAAAAGTTGCCTAGATGTCCATAGCAACCCATCAGATAGCTTCTTTCATTTTGCAAAGGCCTTGTTAAAAATATAAGACGGGATCTGATTTGTTGCTATGGGGAACTGGGCAACCTTTCCTCTGCACAGGTTTTCACAAATCTCCCTGACAGTTTTTAGGCAATTAGGTAGCTATAAGATTCTTTAGCACAAGCAATTAAGTTATTGTTTTATTTGATAGTTCATGTATAAGATTTCTTACCCACCTCTGTCTATTGTGAGCTTGTGTGATGTTTCAATGAGGGACTTGGGCCTCTTAGTTTTTTTTATAGTGGTGTGAATAGTTGGGCTTTTACCAGATGCATCACAAACCTCACTTGTGCACGATGTCTGGTTTTTAAGAGTAAATAAAGGCCAAACATTTTTACCCACTATCTTCTAAAAAAGGTAAGGTCCCTCTATCGTCTGTTTCTGTCATTATAAAATTGAATGCAATGTAGGATAGACCTTTTCCTTCCATGTCTATTTATTAAGAAGGGCCTTTATATAAGGACATCCTCTGGGACACTCTACTGACAATTTAACCTCCATTGTTCTCTTACGGTTGTTTAACTATATAGCCACATTAGAAATGTATGCATGTAGGATGGTTTGAATTGGGAAAAAAGGTAAAGGACAACAAATATATGAAAAGATGGCAGTATATGGCAACTTTACTGTTTTTTTTTTTTAAAGCAAAAGAGGAGCATATAATTGTTAAAAAAAAGGATATTTTTGGAGATGGACAGGCAGGCTTGATGGGGTGGAGGTAGGCCTGTATTTTGAACTTAAAAACTTAAATGAGTTTTTGGGTTCAAAATGTGTAATTTTCTCATATGCTGCCATCTTTATAATTTTGAATTTTGAGGTTCAGGTCATCGGATTGTTTTGTGACATTAGAGCAGTATCAATGTTGGACTGTTTAGATAGGATATATTGGAGGCTCAAATTGTGGGTTTTCTTGGAGGACAATGTAAGTAAATAGGGGGGCCATAGCTATAGAGGATAAGCTATTTCAAGGGTAAATGCTAGAAGTGAAGAGATAGGGGGAGATTTATCAAAACCTTTTGACAGGAAAAGTTGCCTAGATGTCCATAGCAACCCATCAGATAGCTTCTTTCATTTTGCAAAGTCCTTGTCAAAAATATAAGAAGGGATCTGATTGATTGCTATGGGGAACTGGGCAACCTTTCCTCTGCACAGGTTTTGACAAATCTCCCTGATAGTCTTTAGGCAATTAGGTAGCTATAAGATTCTTTAGTTCATGTATAAGATTTCTTACCCACCCCTGTCTATTGTGAGCTTGTGTAATGTTTCAGTGAGGGACTTGGGCCTATTAGTTTTGTTATAGTGGTGTGAATAGTTGGGCTTTTACCAGATGCATCATAAACCTCACTTGTGCACGATGTCTGGTTTTTAAGAGTAAATAAAGGCCAAACATTTTTACCCACTATCTTCTAAAAATTTTTAGGTCCCTCTGTCCTCTGTTTCTGTCATTATAAAATTGAATGCAATGTAGGATAGACCTTTTCCTTCCATGTCTATTTATTAAGAAGGGCCTTTATATAAGGGCAACCTCTGGAACACTCTACTGACAATTTATCCTCCATTGTTCTCTTAAGGTAGTTTAACTATATAGCCACATTAGAAATGTATGCATGTAGGATGATTTGAATTGTAAAATTAGGTAAAAGACAACAAATATATGAAAAGATGGCAGAATATGGCAACTTTCCTTTTTTTTTTTTTTTTTTAAAGCAAAAGAGGAGCATATAATTGTTTAAAAGGATATTTTTGGAGATGGACAGGCAGGCTTGATGGGGAGGAGGTAGGCCTGTATTTTGAACTTAAAAACTTAAATGGGTTTTTGGGTTCAAAATGTGTAATTTTCTCAAATGCTGCCATCTTTATAATTTTGAATTTTGAGGTTCAGGTCATCGGATTGTTTTGTGACATTAGAGCAGTATCAATGTTGGACTGTTTAGATAGGATATGTTGGAGGCTCAAACTGTGGGTTTTCTTAGAGGACAATGTAAGTAAATAGGGGGGCCATAGCTATAGAGGATAAGCTATTTCAAGGGTAAACTCTGGAAGTGAAGAGATAGGGGGATATTTATCAAAACCTTTTGATAGGAAAAGTTGCCTAGATGTCCATAGCAACCAATCAGATAGCTTCTTTCATTTTGCAAAGGCCTTGTCAAAAATATAAGAAGTGATCTGATTGGTTGCTATGGGGGAACTGGGCAACCTTTCCTCTGCACAGGTTTTGACAAATCTCCTTGATAGTCTTTAGGCAATTAGGTAGCTATAAGATTCTTTAGCACAAGCATTTAAGTTATTATTGTATTTGATAGTTCATGTATAAGATTTCTTACCCACCCCTGTCTATTGTGAGCTTGTGTAATGTTTCAGTGAGGGACTTGGGCCTATTAGTTTTGTTATAGTGGTGTGAATAGTTGGGCTTTTACCAGATGCATCACAAACCTCACTTGTGCACGGTGTCTGGTTTTTAAGAGTAAATAAAGGCCAAACATTTTTACCCACTATCTTCTAAAAAAAGGTTAGGTCCCTCTGTCGTCTGTTTCTGTCATTATAAAATTGAATGCAACGTAGGATAGACCTTTTCCTTCCATGTCTATTTATTAAGAACGGCCTTTATATAAGGGCATCCTCTGGGACACTCTAATGACAATTTAACCTCCATTGTTCTCTTAAGGTAGTTTAACTATATAGCCACATTAGAAATGTATGCATGTAGGATGATTTGAATTGGGAAATTAGGTAAAGGACAACAAATATATGAAAAGATGGCAGTATATGGCAACTTTACTTTTTTTTTTTTTTTTTAAAGCAAAAGAGGAGCATATAATTGTCTAAAAAGGATATTTTTGGAGATGGACAGGCAGGCTTGATAGGGAAGAGGTAGGCCTGTATTTTGAACTTAAAAACTTAAATGGGTTTTTGGGTTCAAAATGTGTAATTTTCTCATATGCTGCCATCTTTATAATTTTGAATTTTGAGGTTTCAGGTCATCAGATTGTTTTGTGACTTTAGAGCAGTATCAATGCAGGACTATTTAGAGAGGGTATGTTGGAGGCTCAAATTGTGGGTTTTCTTAGAGGACAATGTAAGTAAATAGGGGGGCCATAGCTATAGAGGATAAGCTATTTCATTGATAAACGCTAGAAGTGAAGAGATAGGGGGAGATTTATCAAAACCTTTTGACAGGAAAAGTTGTCTAGATGTCCATAGCAACCAATCAGATAGCTTCTTTCATTTTGCAAAGGCCTTGTCAAAAATATAACAAGTGATCTGATTGGTTGCTATGGGGAACTAGGCAACCTTTCTTCTGCACTGGTTTTAACAATTCTCCTTGATAGCCTTTAGGCAATTAGGTAGCTAAAAGATTCTTTAGCACAAGCAATTAAGTTATTGTTTTATTTGATAGTTCATGTATAAGATTTCTTACCCACCTCTGTCTATTGTGAGCTTGTGTAATGTTTCAATGAGGGACTTAGGCCTATTAGTTGTGTTATAGTGGTGTGAATAGTTGGGCTTTTACCAGATGCATCACAAACCTCACTTGTTCACGATGTCTGGTTTTTAAGAGTAAATAAAGGCCAAACATTTTTACCCACTATCTTCTAAAAAAAAGGTTAGGTCCCTCTGTCGTCTGTTTCTGTCATTATAAAATTGAATGCAATATAGGAAAGACCTTTTCCTTCCATGTCTATTTATTAAGAAGGGCCTTTATATAAGGGCATCCTCTGAGACACTATATTCAGACAATTTAACCTCCATTAATCTCTTAAGGTAGTTTAACTATATAGCCACATTAGAAATTTATGCATGTAGGATGGTTTGAATTGTGAAAATAGGTAAATGACAACAAATATATGAAAAGATGGCAGTATATGGCAATTTTACTGTTTGTTTGTTTTTTAAAGCAAAAGAGGATCATATAAATGTTTAAAAAGGCTAATTTTTGGAGAGGGACAGGCAGGCTTGATGGGGAGGAGGTAGGCCTGTATTTTGAACTTAAAAACTTAAATGGGTTTTTGGGTTCAAAATGTGTAATTTTCTCATATGCTGCCATCTTTATAATTTTGAATTTTGAGGTTCAGGTCATCGGATTGTTTTGTGACATTAGAGGAGTATCAATGTTGGACTGTTTAGATAGGATATATTGGAGGCTCAAATTGTGGGTTTTCTTAGAGGACAATGTAAGTAAATAGGGGGGCCATAGCTATAGAGGATTAGCTATTTCAAGGGTAAATGCTAGAAGTGAAGAGATAGGGGGAGATTTATCAAAACCTTTTGACAGGAAAAGTTGCCTAGATGTCCATAGCAACCCATCAGATAGCTTCTTTCATTTTGCAAAGGCCTTGTTAAAAATATAAGACGGGATCTGATTGGTTGCTATGGGGAACTGGGCAACCTTTCCTCTGCACAGGTTTTGACATATCTCCTTGATAGTTTTTAGGCAATTAGGTAGCTATAAGATTCTTTAGCACAAGCAATTAAGTTATTGTTTTATTTGATAGTTCATGTATAAGATTTCTTACCCACCTCTGTCTATTGTGAGCTTGTGTGATGTTTCAATGAGGGACTTGGGCCTATTAGTTTTTTTTATAGTGGTGTGAATAGTTGGGCTTTTACCAGATGAATCACAAACCTCACTTGTGCACGATGTCTGGTTTTTAAGAGTAAATAAAGGCCAAACATTTTTACCCACTATCTTCTAAAAAAGGTTAGGTCCCTCTATCGTCTGTTTCTGTCATTATAAAATTGAATGCAATGTAGGATAGACCTTTTCCTTCCATGTCTATTTATTAGGAAGGGCCCTTATATAAGGACATTCTCTGGGACATTGTACTGACAATTTAACCTCCATTGTTCTCTTAAGGTAGTTTAACTATATAGCCACATTAGAAATGTATGCATGTAGGATGGTTTGAATTGGGAAAAAAGGTAAAGGACAACAAATATATGAAAAGATGGCAGTATGTGGCAAATTTACTGTTTTTTTTTTTTTAAAGCAAAAGAGGAGCATATAATTGTTTAAAAAGGATATTTTTGGAGATGGACAGGCAGGCTTGATGGGGTGGAGGTAGGCCTGTATTTTGAACTTAAAAACTTAAATGGGTTTTTGGGTTCAAAATGTGTAATTTTCTCATATGCTGCCATCTGTATAATTTTGAATTTTGAGGTTCAGGTCATCGGATTGTTTTGTGACATTAGAGCAGTATCAATGTTGGACTGTTTAGATAGGATATGTTGGAGGCTCAAATTGTGGGTTTTCTTAGAGGACAATGTAAGTAAATAGGGGGGCCATAGCTATAGAGGATAAGCTATTTCAAGGGTAAACCCTAGAAGTGAAGAAATAGGGGGAGATTTATTAAAACCTTTTGACATGAAAAGTTGAATAGATGTCCATAGCAACCAATCAGATAGCTTCTTTCATTTTGCAAAGGCCTTGTCAAAAATATAAGAAGTGATCTGATTGGTTGCTATGGGGGAACTGGGCAACCTTTCCTCTGCACAGGTTTTGACAAATCTCCTTGATAGTCTTTAGGCAATTAGGTAACTATAAGATTCTTTAGCACAAGCATTTAAGTTATTATTGTATTTGA
This sequence comes from Hyla sarda, assembly GCF_029499605.1. NCBI lineage: Eukaryota > Metazoa > Chordata > Amphibia > Anura > Hylidae > Hyla > Hyla sarda. The sequence goes on from NC_079189.1 coordinate 491,727,108, forward strand.
TAGTTCATGTATAAGATTTCTTACCCACCCCTGTCTATTGTGAGCTTGTGTAATGTTTCAGTGAGGGACTTGGGCCTATTAGTTTCGTTATAGTGGTGTGAATAGTTGGGCTTTTACCAGATGCATCACTAACCTCACTTGTGCACGGTGTCTGGTTTTTAAGAGTAAATAAAGGCCAAACATTTTTACCCACTATCTTCTAAAAAAGGTTAGGTCCCTCTGTCGTCTGTTTCTGTCATTATAAAATTGAATGCAATGTAGGATAGACCTTTTCCTTCCATGTCTATTTCTTAAGAAGGGCCTTTATATAAGGGCATCCTCTGGGACACTCTACTGACAATTTAACCTCCATTGTTCTCTTAAGGTAGTTTAACTATATAGCCACATTAGAAATGTATGCATGTAGGATGGTTTGAATTGGGAAAATAGGTAAATGACAACAAATAAATGAAAAGACGGCAGTATATGGTAATTTTACTGTTTGTTTTTTTTTTAAAGCAAAAGAGGATCATATAATTGTTTAAAAAGGCTATTTTTGGAGATGGACAGGCTGGCTTGATGGGGAGGAGGTAGGCCTGTGTTTTGAACTTAAAAACTTAAATGGGTTTTTGGGTTCAAAATGTGTAATTTTCTCATATGCTGCCATCTTTATAATTTTGAATTTTGAGGTTTCAGGTCATCAGATTGTTTTGTGACTTTAGAGCAGTATCAATGCAGGACTGTTTAGAGACGGTATGTTGGAGGCTTAAATTGTGGGTTTTCTTAGAGGGCAATGTAAGTAAATAGGGGGGCCATAGCTATAGAGGATAAGCTATTTCATTGATAAACGCTAGAAGTGAAGAGATAGGGGGAGATTTATCAAAACCTTTTGACAGGAAAAGTTGCCTAAATGTCCATAGCAACCAATCAGATAGCTTCTTTCATTTTGCAAAGGCCTTGTCAAAAATATAAGAAGGGATCTGATTGGTTGCTATGGGGAACTGGGCAACCTTTCCTCTGCACAGGTTTTGACAAATCTCCTTGATAGTCTTTAGGCAATTAGGTAGCTATAAGATTCTTTGGCACAAGCATTTAAGTTATTATTGTATTTGATAGTTCATGTATAAGATTTCTTACCCACCCCTGTCTATTGTGAGCTTGTGTAATGTTTCAATGAGGAACTTGGGCCTATTAGTTTCGTTATAGAGCTGTGAAAAGTTGGGCTTTAATCAGATGCATCACAAACCTCACTTGTGCACGATGTCTGGTTTTTAAGAGTAAATAAAGGCCAAATATTTTTACCCACTATCTTCTAAAAAAGGTTAGGTCCCTCTATCGTCTTTTTCTGTCATTATAAAATTGAATGTAATGTAGGATAGACCTTTTCCTTCCATGTCTATTTATTAAGAAGGGCCTTTATATAAGGGCATCCTCTGGGACACTCTACTGACAATTTAACCTCCATTGATCTCTTAAGGTAGTTTAACTATATAGCCACATTAGAAATGTATGCATGTAGGATGGTTTGAATTGGGAAATTAGGTAAAGGACAACAAAAATATGAAAAGATGGCAGTATATGGCAACTTTACTTTTTTTTTTTTTTTTTTTAAAGCAAAAGAGGAGCATATAATTGTTTAAAAAGGATATTTTTGGAGATGGACAGGCAGGCTTGATGGGGAGGAGGTAGGCCTGTATTTTGAACTTAAAAACTTAAATGGGTTTTTGGGTTCAAAATGTGTAATTTTCTCATATGCTGCCATCTTTATAATTTTAAATTTTGAGGTTCAGGTCATTGGATTGTTTTGTGACATTAGAGCAGTATCAATGTTGGACTGTTTAGATAGGATATGTTGGAGGCTCAAATTGTGGGTTTTCTTAGAGGACAAGGTAAGTAAATAGGGGGGCCATAGCCATAGAGGATAAGCTATTTCAAGGGTAAACCCTAGAAGTGAAGAAATAGGGGGAGATTTATCAAAACCTTTTGACAGGAAAAGTTGCCTAGATGTCCATAGCAACCAATCAGATAGCTTCTTTCATTTTGCAAAGGCCTTGTCAAATATATAAGAAGTGATCTGATTGGTTGCTTTGGGGGAACTGGGCAACCTTTCTTCTGCACAGGTTTTGACAAATCTCCTTGATAGTCTTTAGGTAATTAGGTAACTATAAGATTCTTTAGCACAAGCATTTAAGTTATTATTGTATTTGATAGTTCATGTATAAGATTTCTTACCCACCCCTGTCTATTGTGAGCTTGTGTAATGTTTCAATGAGGAACTTGGGCCTATTAGTTTTGTTATAGAGCTGTGAATAGTTGGGCTTTAACCAGATGCATCACAAACCTCACTTGTGCACGATGTCTGGTTTTTAAGAGTAAATAAAGGCCAAACATTTTTACCCACTATCTTCTAAAAAAGGTTAGGTCCCTCTGTCGTCTGTTTCTGTCATTATAAAATTGAATGCAATGTAGGATAGACCTTTTCCTTCCATGTCTATTTATTAAGAAGGGCCTTTATATAAGGGCATCCTCTGGGACACTCTACTGACAATTTAACCTCCATTGTTCTCTTAAGGTAGTTTAACTATATAGCCACATTAGAAATGTATGCATGTAGGATGGTTTGAATTGGGAAAAAAGGTAAAGGACAACAAATATATGAAAAGATGGCAGTATATGGCAACTTTACTGTTTTTTTTTTAAAGCAAAAGAGGAGCATATAATTGTTTAAAAAGGATATTTTTGGAGATGGACAGGCAGGCTTGATGTGGTGGAGGTAGGCCTGTATTTTGAACTTAAAAACTTAAATGGGTTTTTGGGTTCAAAATGTGTAATTTTCTCATATGCTGCCATCTTTATAATTTTGAATTTTGAGGTTCAGGTCATCGGATTGTTTTGTGACATTAGAGCAGTATCAATGTTGGACTGTTTAGATAGGATATGTTGGAGGCTCAAATTGTGGGTTTTCTTAGAGGACAATGTAAGTAAATAGGGGGGCCATAGCTATAGAGGATAAGCTATTTCAAGGGTAAACCCTAGAAGTGAAGAGAAGTGAAGAGAAATTTTAACAAAAATTTCTCATTGTGTTGATTTTGGAGGGGGGTTGTGAAGCCCTGGTGTGTACTGGTGCATCAGCCAACTCCAGGCTGTGTCCTTCAGGCAATATATGGGTTACTGATGCCACAGAAGTGGGGCCTGGGTCTGTTAATTTCAAATTTTTGGATAGCGGGTGCTACCAATGAGAAATCTTTGTCAACAATGTCATATATTGTGTTGTTTTTTTTTTTTTGGGGGGGGGGGGATTTTGAAGCCCTGGTGTTTAGTGTACTAGTGCATCAGCCAACTCCACGTTGTGCCATTCAGCCACTAAATGGTCTCCTCTTGCTGCCAACATGTCCACGCTATGTCATTCAGTCACTATATGGTCTCCTGACACTGATGCCACCACGAGGCTCTGTCATTGTGCTGTTGTGCGGCAGTGATTCTAAGAACGATGCCGGTAATCTTCATGCTATTCTGAATAACAGAATTATTTTACTACCCCAGCACACTCCATACGCGTTTTACGACACAGCAAAGTGTTCTATACCCCTATAGAGGCTGTATGAAGGCTAGAAATAGTATTTTTTTATATCGATTCGCCGCGAATAAATTCGGATCGAAACAAACTTTTCGGGAAAATTTGGCAAATTGGCCGAATTGAATTTTTGAAAAGTTCACTCATCTCTATAGCCCACCACAAATTTTTTTTGAAAATGTACCTTTCTAAATGTAGGTATTCTTTGACTTGTAGTTTCTTCTCTCATAATGCACTCAGGACTGCCGAGAAGAGCAGGATAGGGGACGTTGTGTAGGTGACGGAGGTGTTACCAGTTTAGGAAAGGAAAATAATATATACTACAATCAGTGTTATTTAAAAAATGATTCTTATGGTATAATGAACTTAGAGAGGTACTATCTAGCAGAGCAATTAGTATATGTGTAAGAATACCAAATCCAAATTGTTTGATGGTAAAAGATGATAATATGCAAGGTTGTATGGAGCGTGCGTACTTATGCCATAATTACAAAAACTGGAGTATATTCATTGCACGCATGTAACCTCGCACAGAGGTATAGTTAAGCAGGATCTTGTGCAGGCCCAGAGGTCCCTGGAAATAACCAGAGGATATGAATTCTGATATGAAGCTCACTGGACAAAGGAAAAATGACCTTTAACCACTTAAAGGGGTACTCCGGTGGTCAACGTGTTTTTCCGTTTTTGACTTACCCTATTTGTTTTGTTTCATTTCTATTCTTGTTGTTTAGGTGACTCTGTTTCTGTTCTTTGTTGTCTTTTTATCCCCCACTTTGTTTTCCTATCTTTGCTTCTATTTCCTGTTTCTTGCTGTGCTGAAAACTACAAACCCCAGCATGCCACATGCCTTGCTGGTCTGGGGCAGCTCCTTTTTTTTTTTTTTTTGTTTGTTCCGCCCTTTACCCATCCCACTAGTTTCCCGTGTCGGCCCCCTTATACACAGTACACTAATATAAATCAGCCTTGGTTGGGATACACTGTCATACACACACACAAAAGGGACTACAACTCCCAGCATGTGTCATTCAGGAGTCTTCAGTCTGTGGTATAACACCAGCATGCTGCCTCTGTAGTCTCCTGGGGTTGTAGTTCACCACACCTCTGTAGGGCATACACCAGTGTTTCCCAACCAGGGTGCCTCCAGGTGTTGCAAAACTACAACTCCCAGCATGCCCTGACAGCCTTTGGGCATGCTAGGAGTTGTAGTTTTGCAACAGCTGGAAGCACACTGGTTGGAAAACACTGGTGTAACGTGATGTGTATGCTGAATAGGCTAGAACAGTGTTTCCCAACCAGTGTGCCTCCAGCTGTTGCAAATCTACAACTCCCAGCATGCCCAAAGTCTATCAGGGCATGCTGGGAGTTGTACTTTTGCAACAGCTGGAGGCACACTGGTTTGTAAACACTAGCATACACACACACACACAACAGGGACTACAACTCCCAGCATGTGTCATTCAGGAGTCCCCCCCTCCCCCTTCACATATAGAGATCCTTCCCAGTATGAGATTTATTCCCTTGCAGTCCATACATCCCCAGCACATGCACCTTGTCATTCTCCCCTTCAGATATCCCCTTCAGATAACACACTTCTCTGTGTTCCTTCTCCTGTGCAGACCTGCGTCCTTAGAATACAGAGCAGGGGGAGGGGAGGTGAGGAGCTGTGTACTCAGATGGATGAGGGGGCATGGCTTATTTCTCTCATGCAGACAGAGAAAAAAAAAAAAGCTATGAAATGTTGTCCACCTCAGAATATGGCCGACTGTGGACAACCGTAAAAGAAAACCCTCTGAACTACAGAACTTCCTGCCCAACAAACAGGTAAGAAAAACACACACATGTTGCCAAAACATATAACACATGTACATTGCAAAAAAAACAAAACTTAGGCTGGGTTCACACTACGATTTGTAACTACTGTTCCTGTATACGGCTGGGAGGAGGGGGGCGGGGCTTAATTGCGGAGCTCGCACTCAGCCGTATTTGGGAACCATATTTAATGCATGTCTATGAGCCGACCGTAGTGAACCGCAGCCTCCGGTCGGCTGCTTTTTTGCCCGTATGCGGTTTCCCGACCGCAGGCAAAAACGTGGTCGACCGCGTTTTTGTCTACGGTCGGGAAACCGCATACGGCCGAAAAAGCAGCCGACCGGAGACTGCGGTTCACTCCGGTCGGCTCATAGACATGCATTAAATAAGGTTCTCGAATACGGCTGAGTGCGGGCGCCGCGATTAAGCCCCACCCCCCCTCCTCCCAGCCGTATACGGGAACCGTAGTTACAAATCGTAGTGTGAACCCAGCCTTACAAAGAAGATGCCATATAATCAAGAAAATTAACCACCGGAGTACCCCTTTAAGGACTCAGGGTTTTTCTGTTTTTGCACTTTTGTTTTTTCCTTCAATATTCTTTCAATTTTGCACCTAAAACTCCATATGATAGCTTATTTTTTGCGCCATTAATTCTACTTTGTAATGACATCAGTCATTTCACCCAAATATTTATGGCGTAATGGACAGAAAAATCATTGTGCGACAACATTGAAGAAAAAACACCATTTTGTAACTTTTGGGGGCTTCCGTTTCTACGCAGTAAATTTTTCGGTAAAAATGACACATTCTCTTTATTCTCATACATATGATCATGTACAGATTGCCAGAGGTGCAAGTCCAGTGGACAAGAAACAGAAAGGTGGGTGGCCAGGCTATATATATATATATATATATATATATATATATATATATATATATGTGGTAATTAGCTGGCACAGTTAATTGAATTTGTGGGAGGGGTTGGGTACCTACATATCACCTGCAGCTTACGGCACAGAGTATCGGCTCCCGATCAGGCTACGCATCACCACTTTCGGTTCCGGCTCCAGTCGTCCAGGAAAGTCTCAGGGCAGGTAAGTGCGTAGCTCTGCTATGTTCCTAAGCTAGTTTTACTCCGGGAAAGGGGGCTTCACACCCGTACCAAGCTCCCTTGAGGCGGCCGCATGCAGGATCTCACTGTCAGCGACGGGCGGCTACACGTGCAGAGCGGCGTCTGCACGTGTACTTTGTTTACCCCACAGTCCGGAGCTAGATGTCAAGAAGCCAGCGTGTACGTATCAGATGTGTCTCATATGCGGGTGCCGGTGCCGGGCTTAATTTTATGCTCACCACGTCCCCCGGGCTGTTGTTGGTTGCTAAATAAAAGGGGGGGGGGTTGATCAGCAGGTGCTCCGGTCACGGCCGGCTCTGGCAGTTGGCGCGCCGATCCACTTCCTAGTGATCTCCATGGCAACAGCAGAGCGGCGTAGGGTGCGCTTCCTGCCAGTGCTGGTAGAGGGCTCCATAAGTTCTGAGGGGTACTGCATGATGGGGTAGGAGAGGGGTCCTCACTCCCCCTTTTCCTGTGTATGGAGGTCAGTACATGCATCCGAAAAAAAAAAAAAAAGGGGGGGGGGTTTCTTCATTAAATTAGTAGAGCAACCTCAACAATCTAGCACAGGGGGGGGGATAAATAGCTAGGTGCAGGAACGATTCTGGCGCATCTGCCCGCCTGTACTTCGCAATATCTTAAATAGGTGTGATAGTCATCATGTATTGTTAGCTTGATGCGTGTTTATGTCATGTTTCTTTAGACCCGGTTGACGGTTCTGGCGCTCCATTCCTTATCCCTTGGTTATACACTACCGTGGTAGGGGTTTTTGAAGTTTTTTTTTTTTTTTCTCTCCTCTTTCCCTTTCGTTATTTTATTATGGTAATGTTGGTTCGGGCTTTAGTATCTCATGCATGTGTTATGTCATTGTCATCTTAGGTTAGTTACCCTAGCGTTTTTTCCTACAGCAAGTTGTCCTACAGCAAGCAGTGAGCCTTGAGTTGTACTTCGGCTCAGTCACCGTGAGTAAAAAAAAAAAAAAAAAATTAATAAAAACACATATATACACATATACATTTTGGTATTTAGACACCTTAAGGCACTATTGGCCGCACCTAGTAATCTGGCTCGCTTTTGATAAGTTATGTGTTAGTCACCTGTGCGTTCATGAGCACCTTTTAGGCAGATTGCTAGTCAATCCACGCGCCTTTCCATAGGTCTCTCTCGCGGTGTAATGGTGGAGCAGTTATTTGTTTTCCTTTCTTAGATCTGTCACAAGATGTGAGGCGGACTACCGGGTTAATCCTCGAGTCCTCAGTCTGCAGTTTTTATGTAACAGAAGGGTCACCGGTAGAGGTGGGTTGCCCGTCAACCCCGCGCCTCGTAGTCCGGCTTGCGATTCTTAAGTTATGAATTAGTCACCTGTCTCGTTCATGTGCACTTTTGAGGCAGATTGCTAGTCAATCCACGCGCCTCCTGTTGGTCTCTCTCGTGGTGTAAGCTTTGATAAGTTATGTGTTAGTCACCTGTTCGTTCATGAGCACCTTTTAGGCAGATTGCTAGTCAATCCACGCGCCTTTCCATAGGTCTCTCTCGCGGTGTAATGGTGGAGCAGTTATTTGTGTTCCTTTCTTAGATCTGTCACAAGATGTGAGGCGGGTTACCGGGTTAATCCTCGAGTCCTCAGTCTACAGTTTTAGGTTCTTATGTAACAGAAGGGTTACCGGTAGTGGTGGGTTGCCCGTCAACCCCGCGCCTCGTAGTCCGGCTTGCGATTCTTAAGTTATGAATTAGTCACCTGTCTCGTTCTTGTGCACTTTTGAGGCAGATTGCTAGTCAATCCACGCGCCTCCTGTCGGTCTCTCTCGTGGTGTAATTTAGTAGAGGTGTACAGGTCACAGCCTGATAGCTATTATTCTTTGTTTTAGGAGATGTCGCATATTTCGGAGAATTTTGAAGAGGCAGCTGGTCCCCTGTCACCAGCGAGGTCCTCCGAGCAGGGGAGTGTCCAGTCTCTTAGGACCTGGACCATACCCAGAATTACGGCGGAATTACGTCGTCGAGGCATCCCCTTCCCGGCCACAGCCAGGAAGGCAGAGCTGTATAGGATTTTGTGTTCCCAGGGAACACCCGGCCCGCAGGATCAGGCAGAACGGGATCCCCCCTCCCTGGTGCAGATCCATGCGTTGCTTAATACGCTTTCCTCCTCCATGCATAAGTTGGAAGATAGACTAGCCAACCTCGAGGCTCGCCCTAGTCCAGGGGTCCCCGCAGCTACCCCCGAGGCAGCATCATCTCCCGCGGCTGGCGAGCCTTCTGAGGTTGCGGGGCCGTCCGGAGCTGCGTCCGGTCTAGCTCTGGTCGTCACGTCAGCACCAGGAACCCCGTCTCCGCTGCCGGGCTCCTCAGAAGCTGCCTCAGTACCTTTAGTTTCTACCCCATCAGCTGGGATCGCATGCCCAGGTACGTCATCTTCTCCCATCACGCTCATTCCCGCTCACTTCATCCCTGAGGCCATCAGGAGGGATATATTAGAAGGCAAGGACCTCAACCTGGCCTCCCTTCTGGTGGCCTCACAGGACGTCCTGGACAATAAAACATTTGCATGCGGCGAAGTGTCAGTGGTAGTAAAGGCCAGGGATCCCCGCCTTAACAGGAAGCTCAATATCCCAGAGTTCGTGCTGGCCTTTGGCCTATACAGAGATGTAATCTGCATTAATAGTCCCAACAGGAGGATGGAATTGGATCAATACCTGCATAAATTGGTGGATTTAGGATACAAATACGGCGGGTATGCGTTTTACGATTACCACCGGTCATTTTCCGCAAAAGCCGCAGCCACCTTATTCCAATTCCATCAGACTACTAATTGGGCCATACTGGACACAGAGCTTTTCTGCAGGCATTTTGCCGGCCTCAGAGCACCACTATGCACTATCTGTCAGTCATCCACGCATGCGACCAACTGGTGCTCCAGTGCTATAGCAACACCTTCAGGTTCTGAGCCCGTGCTACCACCCAAGCCTCAGTCAGGTCCTACTGTGGATAAGTTGGGCAGACCCGTGCATTATTTAGGCAGTGCACAGATCTGCAATAACTACAATTTTTCGTCATGCCGTTTTAGTCAGTGTAGACTGTTACACATTTGCTGCACTTGTCATAGGGCCCACCCGAAAAGTCAATGCCCGAAAAAATCGGGACATGAAGCATGACTAGGCGGGGTGAACTCAGAAGTTCTCCGTGTCTATTTGTGTGACCATCCACGCCCGGATCTTGTTGATTTTTTGTGCAATGGTTTTATCGAGGGGTTCAGTACCGGGCTTGTATGTCAACCTCAAGAAACCTTTGAATGTCATAATTTACAGTCAGCTGCAAGTAACCCAGAGGTAGTGGCTGAGTTACTGAGGGACGAAGTTAGGAAGGGTTTTATCATCGGACCTTTTTCTAAAGCACCGTTTAACCAATGGAGGGTCAGTCCCATAGGAGTCGCCTGTGGGAAATTTTCTAATAAATTCAGATTAATTTATGACTTGTCTGCCCCACATTCTTCCACCGTTCCCAGCATAAATTCTTTAATTCCTTCGGAGGAGTTCACACTGAAATATACTTCAGTAGACATGGCTATTCAACGTATCCTACTCCTTGGGCCGGGCGCTTGGCTTTCAAAAGCGGACATTTCCGACGCTTTCAAGTTGTTGCCAATTCGACCAGAACTATGGCAATGGCACGGCATAAAGTGGTTTGGACTATACTATTTTGCTACCAAGCTCACGTTTGGGTCAAAGAGCAGTCCTTGGTTATTTGACACGTTCGCAGCGGCACTCGAATGGATCCTGCAAAATCACTGGTCTTGCTCGAACGTGTTACACTACTTGGATGATTTTCTACTCCTTGAGAGCTCGAGCAGCCTGCCCAAGGATTTAGATACGCTTCTCGCAGTTTTCAGCAATTTAAACATTCCTGTGGCAGACAAGAAGGTGGAAGGTCCAGCCACAACTATTACATTCCTAGGCATTATTCTGGATTCAGTTAATCTGGAAGCTAGGTTACCAAGTGACAAACTGGATCGTATCCGGGCAACCATTCACGGAGTGATTCGTTCACCGGTCTCAAGTAGACGTCAGTTACAGAGTTTATTAGGCATGCTTAATTTTGCTATGCGAATCATACCTCAGGGCAGAGCGTTTGTTTCTAGGCTCCTGGCTCTTTTACCAACAGCTCCGGAGGCCGAGTCCCCGGTGGTCCTTGATCAAACAGCCAAAGCAGACCTTATTATGTGGGATCACTTCCTAGCCGAGTGGAATGGGGTGTCAATGTTCATTCCCAAAGCTTGTGAATACTCGCCTATAGTTATCACCGATGCAGCAGCTTCCACAGGTTTCGCTGCTATTTCAGCACCACACTGGTTCACAGCACCATGGCCAGCAGAGTGCCTAGCACTGCCAGAGTTTTCTACTACATCCGCCCTGTTCGAGATCATCCCCATCGTGGCCGCAGCCATTACCTGGGGTCACATGTGGCACGGGCAAACAGTAGTTTTCTACACGGACAACACAGCCACCCGGGATATTATTAACAAAGGGAGATCGAGGTCTCTCACCATTATGTCATTTCTTCGAAGATTAACGTTTACAGCCTTGATCAGGAAGTTTCATATAGAGTGTGTACATATTGAGGGGGCTAGGAATGTGGCTGCTGATGCGCTTTCACGTTTTAACTTCCAGGTATTTCGCGAAGCAATGCCGGAAGCGGACGAAACTCCAACTCCGGTTCCCGCCATCAGTTCTCTGACACTGGACTGAATAGTTTATACTTGGAGGCAGTAGGCCTCATCGGGCAGTCATTATCTCACAATACGGCCAGGTCATATAAATTAGCTTGGAGAGCATTTCAGAAATTTCAGGCCATCTACCCTAGTCAATCCTCCTTTGATATTCCATACATCCTGGCATTCGTGTCATTTTGCCACACATCACTAAAATTGTCACATAGTTCCATACGCCTGTATCTAGCAGGTGTACAGCATTACCGTTCATTATGTTTCCCTAGCCTTCCCTCCCTTTTTTGTGCTCATCCGGTCAAGGCTGCGTTGAAGGGTATTCTGAAGACACAAAAGCCTAGACCCCCTTCTAGGGTACCTTTGACTGCAGAGAATTTTCAAAGTTTCAGTGGCATACTAGACAGCGCCCCCTTTGGGGTGCCCTCTAGTTTGGTCATTAAAGCCGCCATGTACTTAGCGTATTATGGCTTCCTCAGACCAGGTGAGTTCACGAAAACCCAGTATAGTTCACATGTCCTGCTAGTCAAACATTTGTCACCATTAGGCACTGGTTTTGAGCTGATCTTAGAGCACTCCAAAACTCATCAGCTGAGTCCGGTGTCAATTAGGTTTTTCCCCACTGGTAATGCTTGGTGCCCGGTGAGAATTTTCAAAGAGTTGTTGAGCCTGTTACAGGGTCACCCCAGCAACTCACCTTTGCTACCGTTCCCGGTCCTACCTTTGTCATCAAAAGACTTCATCAGACATGTTCGCATTTTGGCCCGTACCATTGGCATTGACCCAGCTATAATTTCAGGACACTCCTTTAGGATGGGAGCAGCATCATCTGCCTCAAAACATGCTGTTCCGTCACATGTTATTAAAAAGTTAGGTCGTTGGAACTCCCCCTGTTTCCAAAGATATATACCCGACCCACAATCCGAGATGGCTAATGCTTTTAGTCATCTGGCTGATGTTTAACATGTGCATATCAGTAATAAAAATCTATTCCTACCAGTTTGTGTTTTG